>NC_089805.1:12326868-12369368 GCF_029633855.1 Hoplias malabaricus | reverse complement strand
AAGGTATGTTATTATATTGATATTAATTTAGTATTATTTTAATGTAATTCCAGGGTGTTTAATCCTCTTGTCAGGGATCAGGAGGTGAAGAGACGGACAGTAACTCAGCTGAGCAATCACAGGTTGCCACGGTGACAGCTGTCCAATCAGGTTCAGAGTCTGAGATGAGGTCAGTGAGGTTAAGTAGAGTGACCACCCCAAACACTCACCTTCAGCACCGGCAGAATGGCTACTCCATCTCTCTCTCTCTCTCTCTCTCTCTCTCTATCGCTCTCTAAGCTCATTTCTCTCTTCTGTCTCTCTCTTTCTCTCAAGTAATTTCTTTCTTCTCTAATCTCTCATTCTTACTTCTCTACTTTCATCCTCTCATTTTTTACTCTTATCTATCTATCTATCTATCTATCTATCTATCTATCTATCTGTCTGTCTGTCTGTCTGTCTATCTATCCTCTTGCTCTTTCTCTCTAATTTTCCAAGAGTGCAGTGTCAATTGTGTGTGCTTGGTGAGAACTTCTTATTGATTCTATAGACACAAACAAATTCATGGAGATGAAAAATGCATTCACACACACACACACACACACACACACACTGGCAGCAGGCGCCACTCAGCTGCATGTCCTGTTGTGTCGCCACATGCCTTTAAATAATTTAACGTCACTCAGACATTGATATGGAAATCACCAATGAGAGCAAAGACAGAGTTAAAGCACTTAAGTACAGTAATTACTACAACTCCTCTACACTCTCAGTATTGACTTAGCAAACTCTGCACTGTATACGTGCACAGAAAAATGCTATATTTCACAGGTGTACCTTAAGCTTACCCAAACCACCAAGTCACTTTTGGAGACAAGATTTGTGGGTGGAGGGCAAATCTACCTGTTTATTGGTGCTTTGCCACTAGAAGGTGTCTACTCTACTAGACTCTACTCTATGTTTGGTCCCACTCAGCAACCCCCCCTCCCAAATGTATATGGTGTCATCTCAAACCCGGTCTCAAAGGGGAACAGTGGGCTTTGGACAATCAGCGCTCTGCAAGGTTTATACGATACTGATTAGCCCCTACTCGGCTCGCTCTGAACCACGAGAGAACAGCCACTAAACAAGAACCCGCTTCCAGAACCAGAACCAGGACCTGATTTACCTGGTAGAGGAGCAAAAAAAAAAAAAAAAAAGACAAGCAGAGCCCAATAGAGTGGAATGGGGAAGTGATACTTCTCCTTTGCTGTAACTGGCTGGTTTTATAAAGTCAGTTGTTAGACTGTATATGAGTTTGTGATTGTGTGATTGTGTGTGTGTGTGTATTTAATGGCCTCTTGTCTGCTTTTGTCTTGTATAGAAGGGCTCCACAGAGCTTTCCGCTCTGCAAACAAACAGCAGTTGCCGTGGACACGAGACTCCAGACTGTGCTCTGATTGGATAACCACTTATATAATCATGGCTCAGTCGCTCACCCCTGGAGAGAGAGAGAGAGTATCTAGCACACACAAACACACACACATTTCCTGTACTGTGGGGACATTACACAGACTTATTTTCATTTAGTAGAGAATCTCCATAACTAGTACTAGTAATCCTAACCTAACTCTAGCCTAACCCCTACCATAACTCTTACACTAACTCTGATCTTAATCCTTAGCCTAGCCTCATTCATCAGTGCTGCTAGCCTAGTGCTAATGCAAACACAACATTTAAAGTAACAGTAGGTAAGATCTCATGTTTAGATCCCAGGCTCCACCTACAGTTGTATAATGTAATTCACTTTTACAGCACTGTCCTGAAATTAAGGAGGAGGAAGAGGGTGAGAGGCCACAAGTTACATAGTGCTGTTTCTGCAGTGCTGAGCCTGAATTAGCGATGAGGCTCTATCTTCCCTGTTACAGCACAGGGGTGTATCACAATGATTCTGGAGCTTTTATTTTAAGATAAAAATGCAACCCAGTGTTGCTTTAAAGTAGTACTCAGCCAAACCCCAACTAGTCCAGGACAGTGTCAGTGTGTAGTACACAGCTGGGACTCATTCAGTTTGTCTAAGCATAAGTATTCACACATTATAACACACTATGATCAGAGTTCATATCTTATGCTAATGAGCTCTGAGGCACTTCCTGGTGTGTGTTTGATTACCTTTAAATGGCATCTACAGGAAAGTCTTGTTCAGCAGAGGATCAGGAACAAAGAACTCGTTCAGGTGAAAGTCTCCAGTGCGGCAACACTCCCTCTTTCTCAGTAAAAATTTCACAATAGCTATTGAGAACAGTTCTGTGAGGATTTGATGGCATACAGTCACAACAACCGGTCAGAAACACCACTCCAACTCATCCCAGAGACGTTGGACCGAGCTCCCTCAATACATCCATAACCATTTCCTTGTATTGATAAATTTATATCCCTCTGGTGAATATTTGGCATGGGGCACTGTGACCTTAGGCTCATGTGCAGCTGCTCTGGAGCATCCAAGTACATTTGATGCTTTTCTATTCACTTTATTTTCAGTGACAGAGGGCGGGACCAGCTTTGTTTACTCTGTGAACTTTGTCGCCGCCGAATGGACCACATAAGTTCACTTACACTGCTTTTCTACTGGATGGGATCATCTTGACTCGACTTGCTGGTTGTTTTTATACCAGCACATCTCCCCCATGAAACAGAGCTGGTGACATCGCAAAACCCTGTCTCTAACGGGAACCGCAGGCTTTAAAAACCACAACAATGCGGCGGTAAAGCCAAGTGCCGTTTACTCATTGTGTGGGTTGTTGTTGCCTCACAGAGCAGTTTTCCTTGTCTCACGAGTGGGCATTCGCTGAAGATTTTCCTCAGACACCAACCCAAGGAGCGTCTGACCCTCTTCAGAAATCCCTTGGGGGAATGTTACGAGCTGCTGCTGAGAGTCGGATAAAAACTAATGTGAAAGCTGCTGTAACTTCAGAGATTTTACAAGCAGTGAGTTTGTGCTGGAGCTCTGTGTTTCCTGGTGATTGACAGGTCTCTGGCCATTCAGAGCTCTGCAGGGTTTACACCTCACATTCAGTACAGACTCGGCTTGGTTAGAACCGTAAGAGAGCAGCGACTAAAATAGAACCCGGTTCTGGTGGAAAAGAAAAAGAGCCAAGTCGAATAGGTTCCATGTGGTGATAAAGCGCCATTATTTACCATCTTCATGTTTGAATTTTCATTTCCACATTAACACTAAAAGCATTACACTTCTCTGACCCACTGAGGCCTCCCTCCCACACCAAAACTAACACTGAACTCTGAGTAAAGTCAGTCACAGCACTCTAGTACACACCCAGCCCTCTGTGTTTCTGCTGTTAAATGTGTCACTAGTCAAGGCTGATGTAATCTTCCTGATCAGTGCTTCCCTTCCACCTTAAAAGTTATTTTAGGAAGCAGATGTTTGCTTCTTATTCTCAGTTTTCATGTTGACATATTTATTCCCACCTTTAATGGGTCAGTTCCCAAGGCTAATATTGGCGTTACTTGTCTTCATCTCTTATTTGAATTTTTAGTTCCACCTTAAAAATGTGCCGCTGAAGTTAGCTTTTCCTTGTTTTATTTCTTTGAAACACACAGAAAAACACAAATAATGCATTTGGCTGTTATTCTTCATTTTCATCTTTTAAAACACACACACCACTGACTTTACACCTTAAATACTGCCTTTTGTTCTGTACTTTCTTCTTATAAAACACAAAAGACCAGCTTTAGTCCACACACACACACACACTCCTGTACTTTACAGAGAAACAATCAGGTGAAAGGGTGCTGTGGGGGAATAAGGTGAATAGAGGATATACACCCTGGGGCGTCCAAATACAGTGTGTGTTAATGTGCCTTTGAGTTTGAACGGAATGAGCTTGGTCCTGATCCCTTGCCTCGCTGCAGTTTTCCGCCTCACTGGAGGATCCTGGGGGAGGGTTGTGGCACACATTCACTTCCTGTTATCCATGACACAAGCCTGTCACACCTCTCCGTCATGGCTTCCTTTAACTCCGTCTGCATTTGGACACGCAAGTCCTACCGGTCATGGGAAGAGCGAGTGACTCCTGCCCACACACACACACACACACACACACACCTCTGGTGTTTATCAGATCCTTTCTGGACTGAGGGGGTGTTAAAAACAGACAGCCCTTCAGCCTGAGGTGACTGTGGGTCATTTGTATTGATTGTGAAGTGGCTCCTCATTGTCCAAAAGTTTGTAGACACCACTTTGGAATGAATGAATGAATGTAGGTGCACTATATTAAGGGGCATCTATGGTACACACACAGTGTGTTATGTCTCTCTCACTAAATGCTGAATAAGCCTGAAGTCACCATAAGCTAGAGCAGGGGTTCCCAAACTTTCTGCAGTGCCCACATTTTCAGAATGTTATAGTTTTAAGGGTTCTCTGATAAAAATCCTGAAGTATGTCTTTAAATAAAAATAAAAATGTACTTTTAAAGGTTTTACTGTTTTTAAAGCATTATTTATTACTAACTTTTCATTTACAGCCTTAACATCCAAAATTATGGAAGAAATATGCTCACTTTTTGCTGTGTTTTTAGGATGTGCTCAGTCGGTTGTCGTGGGAAGCAGACATTTTTACGCTGCTGCGTTTTTCACTTCGCAGAAAGAGAACACATCTGGGAAAAAAAGGACGTGCGGTCACCCCACTCTGTCTTTGTGCCGTGGAGCCGTACTCTGTGGAGTGACAGAGCTCAGATGGAGTCATGTTTGTGAGTGCTGGTTGTGCCTGAGTGACATCAAATCCTCACAGCAATGCTCAAACATTCTTACGCCTTCCCAGAAGAGCAGAGACTGTCAGTGTTGTAAAAGAGGAACGCCTTTCTGATTAACGCCCTTCACTTCAGAGGAAACACTGATGTGTGAGTGACCAGCGTTGATGTAGGTGACTGGACGTGAAGGGAACGAGTGCTGGTCTATGACTCTTGCGCCGAACCCGGATTCCAAAGAAGTGAACATTCATCCTCACATAAAAGAGTGGGTGTGAATGAGTGAATATTCACCAAATGTGGACTGAGTGAAAGATGCTAACAAGATTGTGGCAGAAATAGTTGTATAATTGTCTCAGCTGCAATGTAAGAGTAACAGGAGCTGCGCAGGCAAAGCAGACGCCACGCAACAGCTACGCAACAGCGAAATTCCCCATCCCTCAACAGCCAGGGCTCATCTGCTGACGTGAGCTACAGTGGCTAATCTCATCAATAAACAGAGTGGGTGGGAGAGAGAGAGAGAGAGAGAGAGAGTGGTGGAGAAAGAGCAGGAGAAAGAAAAGGAAAGAAAGGAGCATGAGAGAGGGAGGAAAAAGAGAGCAACAGGGAGAGACAGAATGGATGGAGAGAGAAAGAATAGAGGGAGAGAAAAAAGAAAGCAAGCAAGGAAGAAACATGACAAAAAGAAAGAAAAGTGTGAGAGAAATGGATAGTGTGTGTGTGAGTGAGAGAGATAGAGAGACAGAGAGAGAGAGAGAGAGAGAGAGAGAGAGACAAAGAGAGAAAGAGAGAGTGAGAGAGAGAGAGATGGCACATCTATGAAGCCATAACTATCTCTACATTCTTGTCTGAACATTGTTGTGAGAATTTGATTGCACTGAGCCACATCAATCTTTGGGAATGCCTGCCACTATAAAAGAATGTCTACAAACTTTTGTCTGACCTAATTCAACAACATTAATGTCTTATACAAACACGCAACTACACTTATCTTTAGTCATACTGCATTCCTCTGACCAGTTTCTCTTTCTTCTCTTCTTCTTTTCTGTCTGTTTCCTTTGCTCTCCATGTGCTGCTCTGCAGTCGGTTTGCTCTGGAAACCGCTCTAATGTGTTTACGAACCCCAGTGTCTGTAAATTGGTAAAAAAACAAAGTGTCTGGGTCCAGTGCTAGGCTTTCTCTCTCTCTGCTCACGGCAGAGAAACACCATCTGGAGGTTTTTAGACAACGGAGAGACTCCAAACGCTGAAAAGAACCAACCGAGATGAGGATGTTGCTCTATTCCTGCTCCATAGGGGGGTAACACTGACTTATTCTTGCTGTTACAGTTACATTACTTAAGGTTGGAACTGACTCTAAATTCAGGAGAGCGCTAACTGCATGAAAGTAAAACACAGAGCGAAAGTGCTAAAAAAATTAAACAGCTCGAGTTACACATGAGTTTCTGTGGGAATTCAAACAGTGAATAAACACTTACAGACAATTTACACTTCAGACACATACAAACAACAGCCGCAGACCATCTAAATGTAAACAAACCAGAGAACAGAATTTCCCCTTCCTCACCTTGAAGCAAGTGTGGCTTTTCTACTGATGGTGGATAATTTAAGGGGCAACATGATCTTGCATGATTTTTAAGTCCCACTTTCTCTTAAGCTTTGAAAACATTCTTTTAATGTTGATTTTTACCTGGTTTCCTCCCATGCTCCAAAAACACACATTGGTAGGTGGACTGGAGATTCAAAGGTGTCCGTAGGTGTGTATGTGTGAGTGTGTGTTGCCCTGTGAAGGACTGGCGCCCCCTCCAGGGTGTGTTCCCGCCTTGCTCCCAGTGATTCCGGGTAGACTCCGGACCCACCGCCGCCCTGAACTGGATAAGGGTTACAGACAATGAATGAATGCAATTCTGATGTGAAATGGAAATTAATATAAAGTGTTGTCTCAGACATTTGCACAGTTATATGTAGTTTGATATATTTATGTATATATCAAAGCATAGGTTTGAGTATTGTTGTAGTCGTACATGAAGAACAGTCATTGTTGCTTTGTTTTTAGACTCTTCCACAGACATACGGTTTGTGTGCTGTGTGTGTGTGTGTGTGACAGCATCGCTTCTCAGAAATCTCCTCCTCCCCCACTCTGTCCATACTGAGAGACAACAGGCACAAAAGAGGGAGAGAGGGGGGTGTGGAGGTAAAGAGAGAAGGAGAAGACAGAGAGTAGGAGACAGACAGTGAGAGGGAAAGGAAGAGAATTTCTGAGACTGAGCTGAAGAGGAGCGCTGCTGAGTTCGTGGAGAAACAGAAAAGAGAGTCTTAGGAAGAGAATGGAAAGGTGGACACAGTGAAAATAGCTGTACAGCAGCTTTAGTATAATTCTATGTTAATGATATGCTAATGATATGATAATTAAATGTATCTGTGCACTGTATTTACTGGAAATGATAGGGGAGGTGGTTTCTAATTTCTGCGCAGAACTCTATAATGGTGATCTCCTGGTGATCTCAGTTATCTTTTAACAAGTTCCTGATTGTCTCCTGATGATCTCTTAGTGATCTTTTGATGATCTCCTGATAATTTCCCTGTGCTCACCCGATGATCTCTCAATGATTTCATGATAAAAATTATCTGTCAGTGATTTCTCAATGATCTCTTTACGATCACCTAATGGACTCCTGGTGGTTTCCAGGCAGTGGTGATCTCCTGATCGTCTCCCAGTGATTTCTCATTGACCTACTGATGACCTCTAATAATCTTTCAGTTATCTCTTGATTATCTCTCTTATCATCTCTCAACAATTTCATGAT
This sequence comes from Hoplias malabaricus, assembly GCF_029633855.1. Taxonomy (NCBI): domain Eukaryota; kingdom Metazoa; phylum Chordata; class Actinopteri; order Characiformes; family Erythrinidae; genus Hoplias; species Hoplias malabaricus. The sequence goes on along the minus strand of NC_089805.1, from coordinate 12,361,841 downwards.
GATCTCCTAATAATCTCCCAATGATCTCAGGATAATATTGTGATGAAAGGAACAAAGCTTCAGAACTCTTTGGTTTGTTTACCACAACATCCAGAAGTACAAATCATCCACTCCTGTACCAGCTCCACCTACAGGAAGTTTTCGTTCCTGTTCTGTATGTTCTCGTCTATTTCTGACCTTATTTTTCTCCTCTCCATCTCTCCACGGCTCAGACTCCAGCAGGGCCCAGCGCGTCACTCCGGTGGAGGAGAACATCTATAAATATCCCCTCAGTCTCCTCCTGGGCCCTGGCTGAGCCCTGACCCAGCAACACACCACACACACATTAGTAATTAGTGGCAGTGGTTGGTGTTTGGTTCTTTCCTCAAGGGCATCTCGGCTGTGGATGTTGAGGGATGAGACAGTGCTGTTTATTTGTGTGTGTGTTTGTGAATAATAAACAGTTACAGCTTAACTCACAAGAGTCCAATGTCCACATCTCTCTCCCTCTCTGTCTCTCTGAGTTGTATACACTCTATTTCTCATTTTCATATTTCTCCTTCTCTATCAGTTATATACATTCTGTCTCTCTCCCTGCGGTCTCACTCTCTCTCGCTCTCTGCTCTATTTCTCACTCTCTCCTCTCTCTCCCTTCTCAATTTCTCTCTCTCTTTCTCTCTGAGTTTCTCATTGTCATGTTTCTCTCTCTTTTTTTTCTCCCTTCCGATAATGATTATATAGTCTCTCGCCCTGCTTTCTCTCACTCTTTGTATTTTCTCCCTCCTTTCTCTATTCCTGTTCTCTCTCTCACCTTCTCTCTATCCCTCTTTCTTTAACAGTTATATACCTTCTCTTTCTCTCTCCCTGCCATCTCACTCATGCTCTGCTCTATTTCTCTTTCTCTTCTCTTGCTTTCTCCCCGCTCTGTTTCCCTTTTTCTCTCTCTCTTTCTTTGTCCCTCTCCCATGTACACTGTTTCTCCCTGTCTCTCTCTCTCTCTCTCTCTCTCTCTCTCTCTCTCTCGCTGAGTCACGCTGCTGCTAAGAAACAGCCAAATTCTCGTGGCGTCTCCATGGCGACCCCGGGGGGAAGGTCACAGTCGGAGAGGCTGTGAACGCATGAAGGTCTTCCACAGAGGACGCTGCAGACAGACACCACTGTGTCTGTGGACACTACTAAAAACGAGTGAACCCTCTGAGGACCTCTATAGAGACATATGAAGTGAAATGGGACGGTCCCAGAACAGCTGCACATGAGCACACGAGTGCCCAGTGCAGGCGTGAGTGGCGTAAAGCCACTGGAGCTCAGTGGATTTCAGACCATTCAGCTGTCGTCCACTTTTGTTGTTCTGATGCTCTGGACTCAGACTTTAGAACCTTGAGTTCCTCGGGTTCTCCTCCCAGCAGTGGGCTCTAGAACAGCAGAACTGTGCTTCCGGAGCTGTAGGGGGTGTGAGATCAGTGGAGTTGACGGGCAGCTCAGGTTTGACACCATACAGAGAGGGGGGAGGGCTGAGAGTGTAAGAGTGAGTGCCACAAACAAAGAGGAGGAGGAGGAGAGAGAGAGAGAGAGAGAGAGAGAGAGAGACAGAGAGAGAGAGACAGAGAGAGAGCGAAGAGCGAGAGAGAGCATAAGAGAGAGAGAGAGAGAGTGGTCTAACAGTTTGTTTTCTCTCCTAGAAGCAGAAGGAGGGAGGTGTTTGTATAATGTATAATGTATATGTTCATGTCTGTGTATATGTGTGTACATTAAAATATATAAGTGTGTGTGTGTGTATAAATTGGAGGGGTTTACACAGCGGGTTTTCTGAGACAGTGAGTGTGTGTTGTGTTGTTTTGGAAAACTAACAAATGTAATTGTACACTGGAGCAGCTGCACATGCCTCTAAACTCACCATGCACAATGCACAGTGTGGACTAGAGTGGTGTAAAGAACACCCCCCCTACACCTCCCACCCCCTGAGTGTTGGGCCGTGGAGCATTCGTTCATTCATTCATTCATTCATTATCTGTAGCCGCACTGGAACTGAAACATGGGACGGAAAATGTCCAAAGCAGTTTTGTTTTTCTTTTGAGTCTATTTTCAACAAGGCTTTGTTCAGTTGTTATGGGTCCCACTGTCTGTGTGTGTGTGTGTGTGTGTGTGTGTGTGTGTGAGAGAGAGAGAGAGAGATCGGGTTCTAAAGTCTCCAGACGGAGCCATGGTTCTGGCCTCTCCACAGGAGCTCCGTCTGATTTGTTTATTGTTCCACACTCTTCCTTGAATTCGCTCCTTGCTTTCATCCTGCCCTTCGCTCTCCTGAAATTCCTGATCACGCTACACCTCCCCTCCTCCACTCTTCCTCTCATGTGTATCTCTCTCTATCTCTCAGAAAGAGAGAGAGAGAGAGAGAGAGAGAGCAGGAGTCAGGCACATGTTTGAATGAGTCAGTTCCCAGAGCTAAAACATACACTTTGTCTACCCCCCACCACCACCACTTTCTCTCTCTCTCTCTCTGTACCAACAGTGTGCATTTTAATTTGGAAGTGCAAACACATTCCAGACACTTTAACAAATCAGCTCCACAGTGTTATACACATCACTGACTGTGTTATAACCACTCTTTGCAGTGTTATTACCATCCCCCACAGTGTAATTACAATCCTCCACAGTGTTATAACATCATACAGAGTTATAACCATCCTCCATAGTGTAATAATCATCCCCTACCGTTATAACCAAAAGGTCTCTGGTTCTAGAGCTTTTTCTGGAGCTTCTTTATTGCGACTCGCCCAAAGACACCGTCACGGTTCCTGCTGAAGAACCCACTGTTCTTTGGTTTCAGCTGGTAATTAATTTTTCTGGCTCCAGAACAAATTTTTGTTGGTGGAAATGAACTGAATGGTTCCAAATTAGATTCATGAACTGGGAGTGAACCAGTTTCACACTGGGGGTTGGTCTTCAGCATCATCATCAGTGAGGGTCAGGGGCTGGTGTTGGGGATCACCACTTCAACTCACCCCAGAGGAACTAGATGCAACTAGATAGAGATGCAAGAGAAAGAAAGAGGGATTGAGACAGAGGTTTTTGAGAGCGAGCGAGCGAGAGAGAGAGAGAGAGAGAGAGAGAGAGAGAGGTAAAGAGAGACCTGGTGTGAGTGTGTGAGTGAATGTGTGAGCCTTGTGTCGCCCTGTGAAGGACTGGTGCCCCCTCCAGGGTGTGTTCCCGCCTTGTGTCCAGTGATTCCGGGTAGGCTCCAGACCCACTGCCGCCCTGAACTGGATAAGGGTTACAGACAATGAATGAATGAATAAAATCTAATAAACACAACAAAAAAAATGTAAAACAGACATCAAAGACATCCGTCATAAGAACTATTTCACATCACACACTTTATTTATATTCTGAATGCAGAATTTTGGAAAGTGGCTGGACTTTCAGTAGTCTATTGTAGTGGTGCTTAGAGCAGAAGTGGACTTCAACAGGTCTGTGTTAATGTGAGTAAAAGTGCTGCTGGTAAAATGTAAATGAGCGGGGGTCTGGGAGAGAGGGGGCTGTAAGGTGTGGTGGGGGTGAGGGGTGTGAATGTGAGAGAGCAGGGGTGGGGGTAGGGAGGAGGGGGGGTGAGAGAGTGTAAAACAGGTCAATGTTTCGACAGTGTTCTGGTTGGATCCAGTATCTTTAGGATGGACAGAGAAGGGTTAATGACCAAATAGAAGCAGTGAAGCAAAACATGGCTTTAACAACATACACTTCTCTCTCTCTCTCTCTCTCTCTCTCTCTCTCTCTCTCTCTCTCTCTCTCTTTACCCTCTCTCACTCTTCTCTCTCTCTCTCTCACTCTCTTTACCCTCTCTCTCTCTCTCTGTCTTACTTGTTTATCAATCTTCTCTATCTCCCTCTCTCTGTGCTCACTCTTTTCTCTCTCTACACATCTCTTTCTCTGTATCTTGCTTTCTTTTTGTCTCACTTGCTCTCCCCTCTTGTTTGTGATACACTCTCCACTACTGCTTCTCTCTCTCTTTCTCTCACTCTCTCTCTCTCTCTCTCTCTCTCACTCTCCAAACATTTTTCTCACTCTTTTGTTTTCTTTCTTTTTCTCTGTCTGCTCACTTTTTTCTCTCTTGATACTTTCTCTCTCTCTCTTACTTGTTTGTGTTACACTCTACACCTTTATCTCTCTCTCTCTCTCTCTCTCTCTCTCTCTCTCTCTCCGTTACCTGGAAAAACAACAGGAAAAAGGAGAAGGGGGCGGGGCTTATAGAGCATAAACACAGAAGGAGTACAGCACGTTACAGAAAAACCTGCTTGTCCCACGTTCCCTCCCTCAGTATCTCCTCCTTTCGGAAGGTGTTAGAGTGGATACTGGAACACTGCTGTGAGGATTTGATGGTGTTCAGCCTGGATAACTGAATGTATAATATAAAACATAAAATAGCAAGTAAAATCATGAATATAAAATAAAAAAAAACATAAAATATACAAAGAGGAATAGATTAAAATATCCTCTAAAGCCTCTATTCCACACTTCATCAGACATGTGTTCCTTATAATGATTTTCTCATCCTTACTGTTCATGAAGAGTCACTTGTGAAGGCTAAAGCATATTGTCACTGTTCACTGAAAAACATGTAACTCCAAAATCAAAGAATCACAGGATAAGAAAAAAAAACTTTTTTTCAGAGCAAATTTGGAGCATTTCTATTGGTCCATTGGTCATGAATTTTTTTAAAAGGACAGTGTTAAATGATGCAGAAAACAAACATGGAGATACGTGTTTTGGTAACACTTCATAATACAGTCTGCGTTGCCCTGCACTGACAGAGTAGTTTCCCACATTTTAAAGTGTATTTACCAGGTACTAACACTGCAGCATCCCATAATGTACAGTATAAATGAGTACATATTACACATAAAACACTTACCAGTTCCTGATGGTATTTAAACTTATGAATAGAGCAAGAACAGAGGTGTAATATTTACCATGTAATTTCCGAGAGTTTATGATGAACTGTTTAGTAAAAATACTGGAAATCACACAGTGAGCACCAGGAAAGTACACCCTACAATGTGTGCACTTTAAAACAGAGGCTGTATTATAAAGCTGTACCCATGCTTTTCTTTGGACAGTGACAATATTTATGTTTTAAATGCCTCTCTGCTCTTGAATCATTCAAATGTATTAATCTGCCATGTAAGGGGAGGGTGGGCACTTCCTAAATGTGTGTTTCTGCTTGTGTTGCAATGCACTGAGCTATTAACCGACAAAAAACAAACGCAGCCTCCAGTGCCTTCCAGTGACACATCATCCTTTTTAGACGTGAATCAGAACCTGGAGCAGCTAGTCCCACCACCAATGCCTCAAACCTACGCCCCACAAAGAAGGGAGCAGAACGCATTACCGCAGGAGTACGCTGACTCTAAACTGAACAGGTCTGTGAGGCTTCAGGGGTTTTGACCAAAGCAGGTCACGGATGTATCATTAGGACAATAATAAACAGTGCAAACGTGTGAAAAGACACAGAATCTGTCATCTTTAAATCACCAAAATGAGAGTCATTATATTTAAACGTGTGGCTATGCTCCAGCCTCTGAACTGGCTTTTCAGGCCCTGGGCAGCTCCTGCAGAAATGCTGTGAATGTGTCGGAATGCACTGCAACACATTCCTCGGGGGCATTGACCAAAAGGTAATGGGTGAAAGGAGTCGTTCACACATTCACATGAGGAGCTCTCGCATTGAAATGACAACAACAGCAGCAAAGAAGAGGCCATTAACTCACTTATCTCTCACTTTACATTCCTCCTTTAGCTGGAGGCTCCTTAATATCATCACTGTCAAGTGCTCTATGTGAATGTTTTAGAATCACTGGGCCAACAGGAATAGTCCCAAATGACTTATAATTAACATAAATCACATAACAATCTATATACAATCCTAATAAATATAACATTTTAAAGTGTTTTTTTTTCTGTCTGTGAGGAGTGTGGTGTGTTCTCCCTCTGTCCGCGTGGGTTTCCTCTGGGTGACTGTCTGTGAGGAGTGTGGTGTGTTCTCCCTCTGTCCGCGTGGGTTTCCTCCGGGTGACTGTCTGTGAGGAGTGTGGTGTGTTCTCCCTCTGTCCGTGTGGGTTTCCTCCGAGTGCTCCGGTTTCCTCCAACACTCCAAATGAATGAATAACTGTAATAAAAACATTCTCTGTCATTTGTTGGTGACTGTTGTGTTGTGTTGAATGTCACAATTGTTTTATTCAACAAAAAATAACATAAAAGCACAGTGTTAATGCGCTCCGTTCTCGACTCTAACACTGACTCCATCTGTAAATGGTCTAAACCCACACTCACATGGATTTTTGGACACAGTATTATCCCCAAGTACAGAACAAACCCATCACAGTCTTCTGCAGCTTTTTCCTGATGGAGCTCAGAACCAATGCAGCGCCCAATAAACTCTTCACTTTTCACACTGCTTCATTTATAGATTATTTTCCGTTAAATAAAATGAATTGTGATTTTTAACACAACACACAGTCACTATAAAATGATCAAAAAGCCAGAGAATATGTGGATTCTGCACTAAATAAGCAATACAAAGGAGGGAGTGCTGTACGGTGAGGTCGCAAAATGGCCCTCAAATGTATTATTCTATTATTATAGAATATTATTATATCACGGTTTTATTGTCATCTTTTACTTTTAGGTTTAAAATAAAGAGGATGGAAAAAAAGCTAATTGGTTACCAACATTCCCCAGGGACAGAATTATGGTTTATTCATTGCTTTCAGTGCATTATGATCTCTGAGCTCTTTCTGGAGCTTCTTTATCTCGAAACACCATAGATGTCATCACAGTTATTGCTCTGCTCAGACGCCACCTGCTGTCTTGTAATCGCTGACATTGCTGGGTTACATGTGTATATGGCGGAGCAATACTTGCAGAGCTTTGATCAGAGTGCCATTATCAGGCAACATTAACATTGGTAGAACATCACTCAGCCAATCACACCATGGGGCAGAACAGACTGTGAAATAATATACAATTAATGGTATTGACCCGCAATAATCGCAGTAACACTCTCTATGCACGTACACTGTGGTGAGGATTTGCTGGAAGCCATGGGAGCATTAGTGAGGTCATGTACTGAGGCTGGAGGATTAGTTCCGGATCTCAGTTTATCCCAAAGATATTAAATGGAGCTGCATCACTCCCGAGAACACAGTTCCACTGCTCCACAGCCCGGTGCTAAAGGCCTTTGTACCCCTCTGGCAGACTCCAGGCTTTGGGCAGAGGTTTAGGGAATTTATAAACCACTGATGAGTGCATGCAGAGGCTTTAAAGACCAAGCAAAGCAGCTGTGGAAACATCTGCTTCCTCCTGTTGCTGTTTTCTGGGCTCAGATCTAATGTGCTGAAGCTAATTTGGAGATAGGATTTAATTGGGAAGAAGATTTATCCCAGTGACCTTTCCACTGCTCGGTTCCCAGGCTGGCCTTCTCTGTTCATAATTACCCTCTGTCCATGCTCCTCAAATGTCCAGGCCTTTAATTCCACTGTCAAAGCTACATTAACTGTGTTGTGACAGAACATATAACAATTGGAAAATGAAAATCATACTGGGGTTTAGCTTAGGCCTTATCACCAGGAGATCAACCTTCTACTCATCTCAACTGGTCTCTACTGGTCTCTACTCTCTGATTGGTCCCTGGTTGGTTTCCCACTCCCACAGCTCCCCCCCGAAATGTATCAGTGTCGTCTCTAACCCCGTCTCTAAGGGGAACACAGGGCTTTGGAAACCTCAACAACGGCTGGGGTTAAGTGGTGTTTACTCATGGTGTATTGGCATGTTGTTGTTGTTGTTTGGGACTGAACACAGCTCCGTCATCAGTTGAGACAGATCAGTAGAGTTTGTTCCTTCCTTGTTGCTGCATCCAGCTCTTACTGGATTCTTTCGTTCGTCACCGATCCAAGGAGCGTTTGAACCTCTTCAAAAGACCATGGCGTAATTTTACAAGCTGCCGTTGTGAGTCGGATAAAAACAAACGTGATCTCTGCTGCAGCTGGAGATTTTACACATGGAGAGTTGGTGTTGGACGTCTGCGTTGCGTGGCGTAGAGTGACGACTCTCTCTGGACAATCATCGCTCTGCAAGGTTTACATGCCACAGTTTAGTCCCTACTTGGCTTGCTCTGTAGAGTACGGACCATGCAAATGAAACCAGCCATAACTCAGGCACTCTGGATTCGTTGTGTGTGTGTGTTGCCGTTAGTTGGTCTAAAGTTCCTGGAACATTGGCTGTACAGCTCTTTAAAGCAGATTAGCTCCACTGTGTCATTAGCACATGGTTGGTGGTAGCAGGCCTTTTCTCTCAGGGGTGTCTTTCTCTCTCTCTCTCTCTCTCTCTCTCTGTCTCTCTCTCTCTCTCTCCCTCTCTCTCTCCTCATATGCATATGGACCCTCAGTCTGTTTCTACCTTTTCAAATGGTAAACAACACATTTGCATGAGCAATCTGACCCAAGGCCTGGGGGGTTTCACTCAGAAAGACTTCTGATTGTGAAAAGTATCTAAGTAGTGTCTCCTTAATGTCTCTGCAGTGTCTCATTACCTCCATAGGTCCACCTTAATGTCTCCATAGTGTCTTTTTTATACGTCATTATTGTCTCGTTAATGTCTCTGCAATTTCTTGGGCTCATGGAGGAGGACGTCTGGTTCCATTGTGAACTGAAGAATAACTCTATGATGAATGGTTGTGTGGGACACGTGTGATTGTTTTGAAGCTTATTAGAAGCTCGTTGAACTCAGACACGTCTCACTCTCATTCCTCCTCGTGTCTTTAGGTTCAAACAGCGCCAAGCACACGTATCTCACGCAGTTCAGAGCCCGTGCACTGTCCTCGAGCGGCGATTACAGCAAGCAGCCAATCAGAGCGCAGCACAGAACAGGAGGGGCCTGCTGCTTAGTTGTGGTTGTGCTTTCCACCCGTTTTCGGGACATGCAAATTCCCGAGCTGCTATTGGCTGAAGGCGTTTGCGTGCTGAGACGGGGGGCGTGGCCAGGCTCTGGCTGTGAAGCTGTAAGCACTGGTTTGTTCTTAAAGGGAACCCTCATTGTTCAGACATGTTAGGGCAGGTTTAATGTGGTGTACGTGTGCAACATTGTTAAACCACAGAATAAACCTACAAGACATTATTATATATTAAAGGCATTCAATTTTTTATTAAAACATGTTAATTTAGTTAAAAATACATGTTTAATTGGTACTGACTGTGTACACTCTTTTAAGGTCTTATAGTTACCATCTCTGCAGTGTCACATGAAGATATTCACCAAAAACCCAGTGTATAATTTAATGACCACAATATCATCATCTTTTATTTTATTTCCTTATTTTTCTCTCCAAGTTGGAGCTCATTTACAAGTGCTTAAACTGAACTACAATCATTTAATTTTATACAGCTTCATAATTCATCGCACTGCTGCCGAATAAAACCCAGAAATGACTGGCTTTGTACAAAAAAGCACAGTATGCTAGGCTTTCTCTCTCTCTGCTCACAACAGAGAAATGCCATCTGGAGGTTTTTAGACAATGGAGAGACTCCAAACGCTGAAAAACACCAACCGAGATGAAGATGTTGCTCGATTCCTGCTCCATAGGGGGTAACACTGATTATTTTTGCTGTTTCGGATCATTTAAGTTGGAAATGTCTCCAAACTTGGGATACGGCTAACTGCATTAGGCTAACGAATTTCTGTGGGAATTCAAACAGTGAATAAAAACGTCCAGAAAATTTACACTTCAGCTGCATTTAAATAATAGTTGTTCTTCTCAAACACACCATTCCACCCTAAAAGACACAAAGATCCTAAACGTTAACAACCCAGAGAGGCATCCCATAATATATCATTTGCATCAAAAAAGGTGAGGACAACATTGTACTTTTAGACTCATATGGCGTGAGCGTCCAGAGGCTGTGCCTGAGGATAAAAGTAAAGTGTTTGATTCAGCACGCGCGAGCAGTGACATGTCTGTTTTTATTTTAAATATAAGAATTTTTACTCTTAGATTTAAATAATTCTTATTTGTTATGTAGTTTGTTTTGTATTATATAAATAGTTTCTGGTTATTTCTTATTCTATAGTTAGAGTATTAGCCTCTTCAACTCACCACTGACAACAAAATATTGTGTAAAAAGACTTTATTGTTGTGTTTTAATATTTACCTGTGTTTCTGGTCACATTTATATATTTTCATTTGTTTTAAAAATACAGCACTGGGTAAAAGTTTTTGCCACCTGAGAGAAAAAGGTTTAAAAGCTATTTATCTAAGCATTATGAGTTTTATACTCCAACAACCCCTCAATAATATTAGAATAAAACAAATAAGATTATTCCAGTGAGTGTGATAGTGTGTGTTTTGTGTTATTTGTAATTGTACACAATTGTACACAGTGCAGTAATAGTCTTTGGTGCCTAATCAGTTTGCACAGTACTTTATGTATTTACGTACTTCTATTTTTATTATTATTATTGTTGTTCTTATAGACCCCACCCCCTCACAGTTAGATCATTCTTCTGACCAGTTTCATGAATACGTGTTTTCCAAGGTGTCTTATCCCTGCACCTATAGCTAACGCCCCCTCTGCTGTGATTTGCTGATTCGTGTGAAGACTAAGGCCTATTGGAGATCACGAGGGCGTGGCTTGTCTGAAAACGGGTGGAGATAGGCAAATAAACGCCTCTTTCTCGCTCCCCTTCGAAGTGGAGATGTATATAATCCCCGAGTTGACCCAGAAATCTATCTCACGAATCAGGGACAAGAGCTCGGCGACTTTCTCCGGAGTTACAGTCCCTGGAAGAAGCGTTTTTACTGGACGTTAACTGGAGCCTTTGAAGGGGAATCTACACATTTTCTGGTAGGTGTTTGGACTGATCCTTCTCATTGTTTGTGGGTTTAAAAGCCTGTGAGTTCCGCGTACACCGCGTTTCTGCTCCGTTTTAAGTTTTGGGTGGTGTTTGTGGAATTTACTCTTTATTAATCCACAGTGCACCTCTTAGCGTCCGTTTTTCAGGTGTCAGCTTCGTTGGAGGCTTTTTGTCTGTGCTTTGTATCAGTTTAAAACAGCGTACTGCTCTTCTTTAGCGTTTCACACATTGTTTAACACGAAGAAAGGCTCCAGTCCCTGCCTCTCTCTGTGTCCGTGTCTGTGTTAATGAAACTGCTCCGACCTAATACCAACGTGAGAAGTCTTCAACTCTTTCTGCCGCTTGTTTGAAGCGTTCAAGCCTTCAATTTAAAGTTTGGGCGGCCTTAAAAAAGCAGAGAAATATATTTTCTTAAGTCCTTTTGTTTGTATCAAAGCAGCTTTCAGTAAAGCCACACTCCAGTGTTCCCTCCAGAGTTTATTTTACTACTAAAACTTGAGTAAATCTTCATTATACCTAGTTTGGAGAGCAGTGCTACCTTTGTCCTGCTGGGGTCGCCCTATGGTGATCCAGCAGTACAAATGGTTCTCCAAGGTTTCTTTAGAGAACCACGGGTACTTCTGTGCTCTGTAAATAATTAGCGTCTAACTGTATAATCACACACTACAGTAGCAGGTTGAAAATGTGTTATTTTCCACCTTAAACGGCTTCTACAGCTGATTATTTTACAGAACGGTTCTACTGTATTTACAACCCCGTTCTCCACTGCATAGAACCACTGTTAAACATATTAGCCCACCGCAGAGTGTCAGATGTAACATCATCGGCTCCAAACATGAAACCTGGACATCAGAAGCACTAACACGTTCCTTAAACATGGTCCTACAGATTGTTATGCAGAGAACCAGACTTGAAGAATCAGAGATCAGATGTGAATTTTGAAGAGAACTGAGTGGCTGCTGATATGAAGTGTTTTCTAATAAACCCAATGTCTCTTTTTAGATCTAGTTTGGCACAGGACTGGTTTGTGAATGTTTAAATGGTTCTTTACATTGATGGATAATTAATGATTTTTTTATATGGTTCCAAAGTACATTGGGCTAGTTGGTACCCAAAAAGAATCTGCTAATGGTACATTGTCCAAACCCAGTTTTTGGTTCTGTGTAGAACTGCTCTCCCTCAAAACTCATTGACTTTAATAAAGGGCTTTAGATGAACGCTTTCTGAGTGTGTAGTGTCTACATTAGAATCACTGTCACAAATATAAATCCCCTGAGAGTTAGTATCATTACTATATTAAATTTTGTCCTAATGCTCTGCAGATTGTACAGGGTCTTGTTCCTCAACTGGATTAGAACAGTGTTATCAAGAAATATATTTTCTTAAGTCCTTTTGTTTGTATCAAAGCAGCTTTCAGTAAAGCCACTGACATTTACTGGGATCCTGGATCCGTGTCTGTATTGGGGGCTTTGTTTGCGGAGCACTTTGTCTGGGGATCTGCCTCCTGTTTGTTTTGATGCTCCCAGAGGCTCAAGGCTGCATTGTTTTCTCTGCAAAATCTCCCTCCCTCTGCTTAGTCTCCTCTACAATGGCTTTAAAGCCCCCTGTCTTTAAACATGCACCACTTAAGCCAATTGGATTTCATTCACAGGTTAATGCCATGGTGTTTGAATTGAAGGCACAGGTAAACTCAGTATCCCTGCTGTGAAAGTGCTCTTAAGGTCTGGTTGTGAGCCTTTGGGTCCCACCCAAAGATTTTATTGACCCCAGTGTTTGAAGATGGAAAAACCTAGAATCAAAACACAAGACTCCCCAATTTGTGCTGATTTAGTTTGTTAAACCCTTATCAGCTGACTTCCTAGAAGTCACATAGTGCAATTTCTGCAGTGCTGAGTCTGGAGTGGCAACAACAGAGGTGCTGTTCTCCCTGGCTCAGTGGAGCATCACAAAGATTTTGAAACTGTAAATTTAATGTAAAATTATTGCCTGTTGTTGCTTTAAAGCGTGAACCTGGGTCATCATGCCCAATGCCATGTGTGGGATAGAGGGGTATAAACCCACCAGAATTGGACTTGGAGCAATGTGCAAGGACAAAATAAAGGGTGTCTGTTATAGTGAACTCATCTCTTTATGACTGAATGCCTCAAATCCTCACAGCAAAAAGTGTGACTAGTGTGTGTTTATTCTCTAACTGTCATATTCTGTTTATTCCCAGGGTCGCTCTAAAGCCATGGCTGAACACATGATGATGCCCATGACCCATGTCTCCGGGTTCCGGATGGGTATGAACAGTCACCCCCAACACACGGCTCAAATGGCTCTGCGGAACCATCCGAATCCACAGTTGATGCACTACGGCAGAGGCCCTCAGGTGCCAATGGAAGGGGCCATGAGACCACGGCCAGGGATGGGACCTTTAATGAATGGCCAGCTGAATGGACAAATGGGGACCAGACAGCATCAGCATCATCATCATCATCACCAAATGATGTATCACTCCCCAGGTCAACAGCTCCATCAAGCACACTATCCAATGCACCTGCAGAACCCACAGCAGTACATGGGGACACAGCAGCAGCTGATGGCAAGCATGCACCTCCAAAAACTCAACACACAATATCATGGGCTTCCTCTGGGTCCCCACAACGGACATCACATCCCAAATGGAGCCCAGTATCGAATGGGACCAGCCCAGTTTGCTGGAATGCAGATGGGCATGAGTGGACCTGCTTTAGGGTTCAGTGGCACAGACATGGACTTGATAGACGAAGAGGTTCTCACCTCCCTGGTCTTAGAACTGGGTCTGGATCGGGTCCAGGAGCTCCCAGAGCTCTTTCTGGGTCAGAACGAGTTTGACTTCTTCTCGGACTTTGTTTGCAAACAGCAGCCCAGCACTGTTAGCTGCTGAGTGGCCAATCAGAAGCCAGGATTCGCCTTCATACCTGTCCAATGAGGATGGAAAACATTGGCTCTGATAAAGTGGCCAATCAGAAGGCAGTACAGAACTGACCTGTGCTGTAAGATGAAGAGAAGCCGGTCCTCAGAGGTTCTGCAAAGTTATGCTGTAAAACCTTCACTGTCCAAGAAACGCACAGTTTCTCTCTCTCTCTTTTTTTTTTTTTTTTTTTTTTTTTTTTTTTTTTTTTTTTTTTAGTAGCTTAAATTTACAATAGAAGTTAATGTTATTTCAGATTTGTTTATTTTGCTCCAGCTGTTGTGACACTTTCACACAACAAAAAGAGCTGAAAAATTGAGATATACGTGCATTTCTCTGGATGGTGAAGATCTACTGGTCTCTAGAGCGCTGACCCCTTGTTGATGAAGGAGGGAGTGAGGGATTTCTTCATTTTCTGTTTTTTATTTTTAAGTGTGGCTAGATTTTGTATTCTGTCCCCTGGGTTGGTGTAGCTCTGTCCAGCCAGAGTTGAATGTATCTTCACATCATGGGGAAAAGAGTCCACTGTAGGCTGCTGTGGCCACAAAAATTTGTAGACATGTGCTACTTTTATTTTGCTTTCACGGTGTGTATAATATCTACAGAAAGGCTGAGGTGGCATGCAGTTGCACATGAGCCTAAGCTCCATTGGGCTGTGGAGTGTCTACATAATTTTGGCCATAAAGCATTATTTTTGTGTGTGAATTGAAGGCTGGTACTTCAAGCAGAAAGACGGTTTGGAGAAGTTCACTAAAATGCACCACAACTCAGTTTGCTGCTAACTGTGGTCTTTTACCCAGTGAAAACATCATAAATCAAGACAATATGTTTAATAATCTTTCTGCCTTTCAAATATTAACCTACTTTAGATGTTTTTGCTTGTTTTTTAGTGGGTTTGTCTGGAGAGAAAGTCTTATTTCCATTGGCAGATAAATTGAACTGTTTTAAAAAAATAATGCAGGCTGTTGGCTCTTTATAATAAACAAAGCTTTACACATCTATGATTTATAATTCTATAAATGTAAAAAAAAAACAAAAAAAAAACTCATCAATCCCAGAGAAGTATTACAGACACTCACTAGATTTCACTTCATAAGATGTGTATTTTAAGGCTGTCGTTAGCATTAGCAACATACTTGTTTGAGTATTTTTATAGTTTCTACTACTTCAATCAGAATTAAACCAAATCACATGGCTGCTATGCTCGGCTAGAGTTCACTGTTGGCTTAGTTTCTTTCTTTATGCCAATGTAGACAGAGAAACAGCTTGGAAGTGCACTGGAATGTCTAGCTTCTCTTGCTAACTGCTTGTCGGCTTCAGCCCCTGACTGCCTTAATAAAGCAGCATTACTTTGCTTTATTATCGCTTAAAGGAGCAATAAGTCACGTTTTCCACCTAAGTGACCAAAGTGTTGTATAATGTTTATGCGCTGTAGAATGGGTCCTGTACACAAACAATTGATTGCTCCTTTAAAGCTGACCACACACACTGGTGCTTTTGCTTAAGCAGGAAAAAAATGTTAATTATATCTTGGCTAGCAATCGACTTGTGGATATATCTAATATTTCTCAGACTGAGGTTGTTTCATAAGCTTATTAAAATATCATAAAATTTGATTTGTTGATTGCCTGCATTTTTCCTGTCCTTAAATGTGATTCTATACCCATTTTACTAATTTTAAAACATTCTTGCATTAAGAGAAGTAAATTTGACTTGCAAAAACCTAGCTAAAAGACAAATTTGATAATAATAAACATACGTTTCTCATTCTGAAAAATAACTGAGATGAAATAATTAGATTATAAAACTAACAATGTCTGATAAGACATTTTATTTTTTTAACAATCTCAATGAGAAATATGAGAGATATTGATTAGAATCAAGTTTTTTTTTTTTTTAAGTACACACAGAAGCTTCATGCCAATGATGGTGTATGCAGGCTAACTCAGCTCCTAACAAATCTAGCCTAAACACTGCAGGAAAAGCATTTTTCCTGGTTTTCCGAGTTTTTTGTCTGTGCTCATGTTCAGTAGATTTGTCTTTAGAATGTTGCTAAACTGTGAAGAATTTCAACTTGAGTTTAATATAGTGCCACTGTGTAAAGCCACACTGTTTTGTTTTGCTAGGTAAGGTCTCATGGCTAGCCACTAACTAGCGGAGGTTGCTATGGCAACACATCCCAGTTGCCTTTTGACTTTGTTTTGGAGACACTGTTAAATAACAAAATATTTTAGGAACAATAAGAATTAGGTCTTAGGTTTCTGAAAATAAATATCAAAGAAAAAGTTATAGAATTATTATAAAAGTAAAATAGTCAAAAGTAAAAGTTTTTATCACTATATTGAATTTATTTTTTAAATATTGACACTCTCAGATTATTGTCAATTACAGTTGTTCTCAAATATTTTTTAAAATATTTAAATGTAACAGTGTCCCTAAAATGAGTTTGTGGGACTGACTTGAATGTCAGTTGTCCAGGTTTTAATATTTACTTGTAAAACCTCTCAATTTTTTTCGTTAGCTGCCCTCTTTCTCTTTCTGTGCTCTCTATGAGCATCATGAGCAACTGAAATCCTTTTATGTGCAAAACATTACACATAAACAACAGGAACCAAATGATACAAATGATCGTGTTTTTGTACGTTATTAAACATTTGCTAAATACACACTGAACTAATGAGTACGTACTGTAGGCGTCTATCGGTGATGGTCACGGTCATTTTACTGTAGCACAGAACGCTCTGCAATATAAAGTTTCCCTAAAATGGCTCTAAACTTGAGTTTACAATTTTAGGAAATACTTTTATTTTGGTTCATATTAAACAATAGTGGAATCACTTTTTTAAAAATACTGTTTTTACCACAGGGAAGAACCCTTGAGGGGGGTCATGGTTCTAGATAATGTGACACTGTTGAAACGGTTCTTTGAGTCACGCTAGGTTTTTAAGAGGTGCCCTAAAGAGACAGCCATTTATGCATTAAAACAATGGTGGGGGACCAATTTTGGAACCTTTATTTAAAAGAGTGTAGTTGAAATATCAGCTAATGAGCAATACCTGCATCAAAGGGAAAATGTAGGGGTTGTTTTGTCTGAACCCTGATGTTTAACCAAAGCCACTGTAGGATTTTAGGATGTTTGTTCCTGTGAGAACCCTAAAGGTAGTTCTGCATTCTCCTGGTGGGTCAGTGTGGAATGTACCACTGCAGTGGTGTGTTAGCAGTGGGCTGTACAAGCTCCTCAGTTTATAGGGTTAATTTTTTCATTTTGTTTTGTCTCATTTCCTTGGTCCCAGAACTTTTTTTTTTTTTTTAATGTTGTTGATTCTATCTTGAGAAAATGTATTTATTTTCACTGATAATAAAATATTTATTTAATAAAGTAAACATTTTATAGTATTTCTTGCATAAATATATATTTAAAAAAGTTATACACCACAATAATTAACAAACACATGGCTGTATGAAATCCCACATGTGTGAATAGAGTGTATGAGTTACTGGGTGAGTGTGTGAGTATGTGGTACTCTGTCCAGATGAAGTGCTTAAAGAAAACGAGTGAATGAGCGAGAGTGGTAATAACCGGTACTACAGACTTATAATAAAAGCTATAATAGCTTCTTCTAATTTCTTTTGAGACACACACTCTCTCATGGTTAGGAAGTGCACCTCGTTAGTAACACTGTGTCCTTGTTTCAGTTTATACTCCATTCACACTTTCCGATATATGAGTAAATAAACACAGCCATGTTTATCATTTTCAGGAACTGATATCTGTCTGTAAGGAGTGTGGTGTGTTCTCCCTATGTCTGCGTGGGTTTCCTCTGAGTGACTGTCTGTGAGGAGTGTGGTGTGTTCTCCCTGTGTCTGCGTGGGTTTCCTCCGGGTGACTGTCTGTGAGAAGTGTGGTGTGTTCTCCCTGTGTCTTTGTGGGTTTCCTCCAGGTGACTGTCTGTGAGGAGTGCGGTGTGTTCTCCCCGTGTCTGGGAGCCCCCTCCAGGACCGACGCCCCCTCCAGGGTGTGTTCCCGCCTTGCACCCAGAGATTCCAGGTAGACTAGAATCACGGAATCGCCCAGAACTGGATAAGGGTTACACGCAAGGAATGAATGAATAAGTACAGGTGCATTATTTCACTAAAGACACTACAAGCTCAAAAGAGTTACTCCAGCTATTTTTAAGGTGTTTAACACCAATAAAAAGCTTGAAATGAAATCTGACGCTCTGGAGCAGCTGCACATAAGCCTCGGGACAATATTGCACAATTTTAAGGGTCCACCAGACAGGAATAAACTGGCACCACATCTCAAAAAAATGTAAATATAACTAGACCAGATCCATTGAGTTAAAACATTTGTTATAGACCAAGTATAAAATAAAGGCAATGATAATAATAGTCGAGCATTTAAATCCCCGTCTTGCTGCTGTGCAGACAGTCTGGCCTCTCAATAGCACGTCTGCCCCACAGCTTCGGGACGTGTTATTACAGTTGGTATGTGTGCAGCCGTAATGCTAATCCGTGTCTGAGTGCTGTATCTGTGTTAATCACATCTCTCCTTCAGAGACACAGGGCACGGCCGTCTGTGAAGGTTCGAACCCAGACAGAGATCAGTCGTTGTGTACCGACTCACTCTACACCACAGAGTTCATGAGCTCAGAAACATGACATTCAGGTCCAAGCTTAAGGCGTTCATTGTCTTTCTCAATGCCAAGCCTTGGCTAGAGGGGTGTAATAGTCTCACAGCAATATTCCTTTACCACTACAATGGTTCCTACAGTATTCTACTTAACTCTACTCTCTGATTGGTCCCTGGTTGGTTTTCCACTCCCACAGCTCCCCTCTGAAATGTACCAGGTGTCGTCTCTAAGGGGAACAGCAGGCTTTGGAAACCACAACAACAGCAGCGGTAACGTTAAGCGGTGTTTACTCATGGTGTATTGGCGTTTTGTTGTTGTTTGGGACTGAACACAGCTCCGTCGTCAGTTCAGACAGATCAGTAGAGTTTGTTCCTTCCTTGTTGCAGCGTCTAGCTCTCGCTGGATTCTTTCGTCGGCCACCGATTCAAGGAGCGTTTGAACCTCTTCAAAAGACCACAGTCACGGTTTAGGGAGCACAAAGGGGAGCTATGCATTAGGCAGGTGGTTTTAATGTTATGGTGCATTGTATATGTATTTATTTCCTACACAGATGATGCAGCAGGCCTTACGCAAATAAAATACATTCCACACATCTGCACACAGAAACTAACAGCCAGTCTCTCTCTCCCTGTCTGTCTCAGTCTCTCTCTCTCTCACTCTCTCTCTGTCTGTCTCAGTCGCTCTCTGTCTCAGACTCTCTCTCGCTTTGTCTCGGTCTCTCTCTCTTTGTCTGTCTCAGTCGCTCTCTGTCTCAGACTCTCTCTCTGTCTCTGTCTCGGTCTCTCTCTCTCTCTGTCTCAGTCAATTCAATTCAATTCAAATGTGCTTTATTGGCATGACAAATATTGACACTTGTTTTGCCAAAGCTATGTTCAACGTCAGTGGAACACAAAAGAACATTTAAAGTAAATGCACTGTAAATGTAACAGGTAAGAAACAGATACTAATAACAACATACACATTAATACACACAGTAATGAACAGCACTGAATAAACAGGTGTGTGGGGTCAGGGCGGGGGTCACTCACTGTCCCTCAGAGCATTGCAGGCGTGGACGTACTGCGCTACCAGGGTGCAGCACTCTTTATTATCCCCGAGAAGGAGGGGCAGCTTCTCAGAGTCGGGGAGGTGTGTATAGGCTGGGATTCTGAGGGAGATTTTGGTGAAGAACTCTGCTCTGATCTGGTGGTATTTAGTGCACTCAGTGAGGAAATGCAGCTCTGTCTCGGGTCTGTTCAGAGGGCAGTGCTGACACACTCTCCGCTCTCTGGGCAGCCAGGTCTTCCTGTGTCTGTCCGTCTCTATGGCCAGGCCGTGAGCACTGAGTCTGTATTTGGTGAGGGTGGATCTCAGTTTGGGGTCAGTCAGGGTGGTCAGGTAATCTGCCACTTTGTACTGACGGGTCAGGGCCGAATAACACTGCAGTTTACTCTGGGATCTGCACTGCGTCTCCCAGTAGTGGATGTAGTTCTGCTGTAGATGCGTTTTAATTTGGTTTGTTCTGATTGGTGTGTACTGGTCCTGAGCTTGTGGGGTGTTAGTGTGTGTTAGGGGTGTGTTAGTGTGTGTCAGTGTAGAACTGTAGCTCAGGACCAGTTGAGTGAGGGGACTGTGGTGGTTGTTGACCTCTTGGTGCTGCAGAGCTTTGTAACAATACGAGTGGGGGTCGCTGTGCTGTAAATGTCGCCAGAATTTGATCGCCCTCTGTTGTATTTTTATAATTAATGGATATTGGCCTAATTCTGCCCCGCATGCGTTGTTGGTGGTGCTCCTGTGCACCTTTAGAATACTTTTACAGAACTCTGCATGCAGGGTCTCAATCGGATGTTTGTCCCATTTGAGGGTGAGACCTCGTAACTCCACAACAATGACCTTACAGGAGAAGGAGGGAGGGTCTTAGCTTGTGACAGGAGAATTTCTATTGGTCAGTTTTTGTGAATTTTTAATACAGTGCTCTGCATGAGATGCGTAATTAGTTTTAACTCCATGTCATTAACAATATTATGCAGTGTCCCTTTAACATTAGGCTTGGTGACATTAGGCTCATCTGCAGCTGCTCCAGATGTTTCTTAACAAATATGAATGCAGTGCAGTCCTTTAATAAAATGTTCTTTAAACATCCATGCTGCTTTGATCTCCACCAGGGCCTCATTATATCTAGAACAGTAGAACAGGTTCTCTGGATTGGCTTGGCAGTCTGGACTTCAGCCACCTCTTCAGTGTTTCCATGATTTGGCTTCCACACGTCACAGAGCCACAATGGGTTGGACATGCGTCAGCAGCAGTCTCTCTCTCTCTCTCTCTCTCTAGTCACTCTCTGTAGTCTCTCTCTCTCTCTAATGTGAACATTCACAGTTCCCTCCCCCCTCAGTCCTTAGGCTCCAACAACAATCTGCATCCCAAAGGACTCTCCCTCTCCTTTCTCTCTCTCCTTCTCTATCTGTCCCCCTCTGTCTCTCCCTCCCCTTCTCTCTGTCTACCCCCACACCTCTCCCCTCCCCCCACTTCCGTTTCTGATCTGGTTCCTCTGAGACGGAGCTGAAGATGAACACAGTTAAAGAAGTGGTCACAATAACAGAGGCCTTCAGCAAGAACCTTAGAACCAGAACTTTCCTCCTGAGAGAGAGAGAGTCCAGGAATGTCCCCTATGTCTCCCCCTGAGCTTCAGAGGAGGCCTCAGATTATAACACTCCCATTTCTCACCAGTGCTCACCACACGCTCAGCTCTGATGCTGGACACACTCAGAGGAAAGTTTTAGTGATCTTAGCTTGCTCTGTAATTGCTCAGGAGACATTCTTCTAAACTTCCTCCTAACGGAGAAACAGAATGAGACAAAAAGGAGACATAAAACACAGATAGAAACAAAGGAGAGAGTAGGGTTTATTTCATTTGGCAAATCTGAGCACACTGTAACTTTACTGAGATCTCCATTGAAATGTTGAATTATGATGAGATCACATAGGTCTTTGTTCTCAGGAGAAAATTTTGAGCAACAGGAGACAATGTCATTGTTGATAAAGAGGAGAAATGACTGGCATATTAAGGAGATCTTGTTGCTTTACCTTTCCTTCGAGTAGTGTTTATATTTTAATCTACACACAAGTATTTTAAGTCTCCTTTGTGTCTCATGCTGTTTTTCCTTGGTTGAAACAGCAGTGAGACACCTTTGAGAAAGAAATCTCTCCTCTGAATCTCTCCTCCTTTACTTTTTCCTCAGAGACAATGATGAGGATTTTTTTTTCAGGCTTCGTTTTGTGCAGAAATAATTCTTGACGTCATGAGTCATTTTGTCCGAGTCTCTTACACAATCACATCCTCTTCCACGAAACTACGTCTGATTTAAATATCTGCTTTAGTCAGAGAGGGTCCGTCAGTCACGAATTAATCAGCACTGTCGCGGCTAAAATTGGAAAATCTATATATACACACACACCGTTAAACTGGAGTTTATAAACCCCTCAGTGTCACTGCTGGACTGAAGTCAACAAGGGAACAGTTCTGTTTCTTAATGAAACGTCTGTGACCTGCTTTGGTCCAAACCCCACGAGCCCCACAGCAGTGTTCTCCCCCTGTGTAAACAGCCCTGTTCAGAACGCCCGCTTTCAGCACCTGTTCCTTTTAAATGATAATGAGCCACTCCCTGTTCACCCCGACCCCGAGCGCACAGCAGTGAGGAGCGAGGAGCAGAAGCTCTGGTTTTTAGCTTTAGTTTTCGCTCTGTTCTCTTTCTTCTCCGTTCTTGTTTTTGCCCTTTTTACTCAGTGCTCTTATTTCTCGCTGTGTCTGTTTTTAACCTTGTCTTTGCGCTCTCACATAAACACTGTGATTGGACAGACTCAGACGAGGGGGCGGAGCCATTCTAAAGTCTGCACTCAACGTCAGAAGAGGTCCTTTTAGAGAAGACAAAGCAGTTTGACCTTTCCATCTATGAGTTGCACTTTACAGAAAA
This sequence comes from Hoplias malabaricus, assembly GCF_029633855.1. Taxonomy (NCBI): domain Eukaryota; kingdom Metazoa; phylum Chordata; class Actinopteri; order Characiformes; family Erythrinidae; genus Hoplias; species Hoplias malabaricus. The sequence goes on along the minus strand of NC_089805.1, from coordinate 12,339,447 downwards.
CAATGTAAAATATCAGCTTTAGTGTGTGTTTCTGAGCCTACATCATGCATCATGCCCATTTTCCCTGGTTTTATTACAGTACTCTTTCAGTAAATAGTTCTCTAACACAGAACTGATTCACACAGCAGATTTATGGTAATTTCCCCTGAGCGTGGGCTGGACATTGGCCGGACAGATTCAACAAGACAGCAGCAGAAATGACCAAGCTGTTGCAGCTCGGTACCTTAGAACTGCTGGTGAGTTTTTATGAATTCTTAGAAGATTAATTAGGGTGCTTTTCCACTGCATGGTCCTCACTCTACTTAACTTTCCACACTTCCATTAGGTAAATTTGGTCCTGGTATCTAGAACTGGGTTCTTTTTTTAGTCCCTGTGCTCTCTTCGTTCCAAACGATCCGAATAGAGACTAAACCGCTCCACACCAGTGGGTCCTGCATATCCTCTGTTTACTGATGTAATAATGCACTAATTTTAGTGGTGCATTATGGGATTGTTTGAAAGCCCTGAAAACTGTCCCCTATGTTTTTGGACACTACAAAATAGTAAATAGGGCTCAGTTTGGGACACAGCAATTGTGTCCTTGAATATATCTCTGTCTCTGTCCAATGAAAACGAAGTATCTCCAAAATCGTAACTTTACAGGAGGAAAAAAACCTTAACTTTCAAATGTAAGTCAATACAAAAAGACTGTATTCAGAGTCATTTTGGAGCATTTCTCTTGGTCATTCCTCATGAGATTTTTACCAGCCTCTGTGTTCAAATGACGTAGTAAATTAAAGTATTGATAAAAATGATGATACATGTTTTAATTGACGTGGCTTTACGAATTGCTTAGGTGTTGCAGTCTGAGGCCTCTCCAGCAGGGGGAGCACTATGAGTACACAAGTCGTTTACTACATTTGGGATGAGGATGGAAGAGACGTGTAAATGTTATTGTTCACATCTCACTCATGTTGCTTCAGAACCGACTCAAACAACCAGAGGACATCCCAGTGTTTCTGGGGCAGGAGTGAAGTCTCAGAGTGGACGTGAATGGTCTCTGACAGAGTGTGATGTGGAGGAGGGTTTAAATGCAGCAGTGGGTCATTTATCACCACATCAGGACCATCAGGTACAACAGCAGTGCTCTAAAGGCCAGCATCCACCTACACACACACACACATTGGATTCCTTGCATTGCGGGGACATTACATGGACTAAGATTAATTTTGTAGAGACCTACTGTAACCTTACACTAACCTTAGCGCAACTTCACCTTCATTATTTACAAGTCCCCACATTGTGACTGTGTACACAGGTCCCCACAATGTTGTATATTTCTGTTATACACCCCCATACACACACAACCTTGCATCTGTGAATTGTGGGGACATAACATAAATCACACGCCATCAACTGTTTCATAAGGACTTTTAGTTTAAAGGAACTGTAGGTAATATTTTATACCTTAAAATTCCAGCTTCAGAATCACTGTGATGCTCCACTGAGCTGTAACAGGGAGAATAGAGCCTCTTGTCATTGCTACTGAGCTCAGCACTGCAGAAACTATATAACTTTTGTAGAAAGGTAGGAACCTAGCCCTTCATTTCTATACAGTGATGTAGAAATTAATTATGCTAATGGGAACCACAGGAGCGCCAAAATATAGTGTTCTTTTGATGCTAACGTTACCCTTAATCCTAAACCTGAACTTATCCTTAAACCAAACCCAAAGTAAAATAGCCTTCACCTTAAAATTTAACAGGGAACACAATGTGAGAGTGTAAACAGGTTTTGTTCTGCCCAGTGCCAAATATTCCTAGTACACACACACACACGCACACACACACTGATACATTAACTCATAGGGAATGTTATGCAGTGTTTTCTCTTTTTCATCAGAGTTAATTCTTTGAAGATACGAGGTTTTGTTCTGACAGAAACAGTAGAGTTCAGACCCAGAGACTATATCTTTATATTTCACACCTGTGGCTTCAGCAGATCTGGCTTTGTTATCAATGACTCCAGACTTTTGAATGGTGTGGGTAGAAACACACACACAGACACACACATACGCACGTGTTACGTTGCTCTCACGCAGCCAAGTGATGAGTCACAGAGCCGGCCAATGAGGAACAGGGAAATCTGTGATGTCAGCAAGCTGCTGACTCAGACACTACTGTGAAGAAATGTATACACACACACACAGCTATATGTTTGCACAGTTTCACTTGCACACACACATACACCAAGGATGTTAGTACATTATACAACACACACACACACAGAGAGTCTCATATTGGGATAAAAATGCTTCCCCTCTCTCTCTCTACCTTTCTTTCTTTCTCACTCTCTCTCTTTTGCTCCACCTTTCACTCTCTCTCTCTCTCTCTCTCTCTCTCTCCACCTTTCTCTCTGATTTCTGAGGCTGTGTGCTATCGAGGATTATAATTACTCTGTGCTGATTATGAAACAGTGCTGACACAACAAAGGAAACACTGAAGTGAATACACACACACACATCTAAATCCACATTTCTGGACATACAGTACGTATCAAAGCCTGGTTGAAAAGAACAAATTAACCCTCTGCATCAACGCTGTGATCTGTTGTTGCTGTGGGTTCCAGTGGTTTGTTAGCGTAGGTCTAAAAGACGGACATTAACTTCTTGTCTGTGGTAGATTTAAGAACTGTCTGCTGATGACCCCTCTCACAGAACCAATCAGAGACAAGTTCCCGATTTAGGAACCGCCCACAAACTCCTCCCATAACAACAGTTGGTTTCTAAACTGTAACCGATACAGATTGATCCACACAAACCTTTCTCTGTTAATGGAGTACAGTGCTCATGCAGAAGCGCCCCCTACAGTTTAGTTCCACTGTGAGTTCTGTCTCCCCCTGCTGGGGAAATGGGTTAAAAGCTCCTGGCATATAAACAACAGATGGTCCTGTTGACACTTACTGGCGTATCAAGAACATAAAGAAAGTTCTACAGTTCCACTTTTTTAAAATAATTACATAATTTCGCTTTCATTTATTCCTCTTTCCTAAAGACACAGATAATTGATTAAATGTATGAAGCCTTCGGTTCAGCTCCTGAAGACATAAGGACCACTGGGAGAGGAGCTTGGCTGAATCGGCCTAGATACCACAAAGAGGACAGATCTGATTGGATGGTTTCCAGTTGGTCGTTTTAAGAATTTAACCCTTTGGTTGACACCTAAGGCTTAACAATTATGAAAGGTGATTAGTCTGATGAAATATTACTTACTCTGTGATTTCTTTTGGATCGATAAAATCTTATCTTAAGACTTCAAAAGTTTGTGGACACTTGTTCAGCGCAGTGTATTAATAAGGAGCTTACTTCCCTTTAACTCAGGGACCCTTATATTTCCAGCCAAAACTTCACAGTGAAACAAGAGAGCTACTGTTGAACATACAGAGGCTAATAAAACAGGTGTGAGGTAGATTCAAGTTAATAAAATTACATTTAAAAGTTTTTTTTATATATATTTTGTGTCTGAAAACTGTCCATGAATTCGGTCAGAAATTCAACTTTTAAACAATGTGTAGAAGAGTAAAGGGAAGATGCTGCTGATGTTTACAGTGTGATGAAACAGAACAGGAAACATTATCACAGCTCAGCATTAACCACAGATATACACACACACTGTGCAAAACAACATACAAGCTTCTCTCACTGTTGCAGACCTGTGGAGTTAAATGAATGCTTGGAGAAATTGAGGATAAGTGTTTGTTTGTGTGTGTCCTAAAATCTAATGATTAAAAAAACTAAAAGCTTTGTATCTAAAACTAAAGGTTCCTTTTTTCTATAGTTTTACATCATTTTAAAAATCCTTGCCTCTATTACACAAATCAAAGGGCTCCAAAATTACTTTAAAAAAAAAACTCATTCTATTCATTTCTTTTAAAAATTTACAGCACGTTTCTCCTTTTTCTTAATTTTGGAGATACGAGGGTTTTGCCGAGTTTGGGAAATAAATTCACGTATGACTCACATAAACATTTTATTACTCACACACACACACGTGTTTCATCAGTACAGACACACACAAACAATCACACACAGGGCACGAGAACTGGCATCAGACACAGACACAGACACACATATATATGTGAATACACCTGGAGATGATGTAACACACACACTGACTCATCCTCCAATCTAATGACAGCTTGGCCCTCCCTCTCCCGCACAGAGCAGACACACACACGGTACATCTAGGGAAGGGCTACACGGTGCTTTACTGCCCCCTGCTGGCCAAAATGATTACGTCCTATACTCCAACTTCTAATATTAAGGATGACATGAGGGCTGTATTATTGAGACATCACCGGTCTAGTCCACTACTGAATGGTGCTGGCGCTGAGTGGACCCTCCATGTTTCCGTCACGCCTCAGATACGCCCCCCCCCCCCGGTCGGTCTGAGTTCAGTCAGAGCGGCCGGAGCGACACGGGGGTGGAGGATCTAGAACTACCAGGATTTTCATATGACCCCTTTTTCTACCAGAGGCATCCAAATGGCAGTGCTGGGGTAATTTGCATCCCATTAGGCCATCTTTTGTTATGTACATTAAGCCACTACTAGGTGCTAAACGGGGGGATGGGTGATAGTGTGAACTATGTTGACTGATAAAGGTCTGACAGTCACACACAGTTTAGATCAGGGCAACAATCTCAACAAATAAAAAATATTTTGGTACTTTAGCAGTTTTCTCAGCTGCTGATAATAATAACAATTATTATTATAATCTTTCAAAATATGATGAAATAGTACTTGTTTATTTAGAATACACACAATAAAGAATTATTTAATCTTTTTAGTTTATATTTGTTGATCTAATGCAGTATTATTTGATGTGAAACCTACAAAAACCTTGAGAAATATCATTAAAAAAACAGTTAAGTAAAAATTGCTCAAAAATAGTATTTAATCTTAATTTGAGTCATATTTACTTCTCAAGAAAAAAATTGCCAATGGGGTGAGATATTTTGACTTAAAACAAGACAAAATGTCCTGATAAGATTCTTTTACTTGGGTTTTAAAAAGTTTAAGTAAAAATGTCTTATTTACATGTAGCTGAGGGTTGTTGTTTTTTTTTTTTTGTATAAATTTATGTAAAAATATCTTTACCTATTGGCAGTTTTTCAAAAGACAAAAACTACTTAAAATGAGGTTACAAAATATCAGCTATTTTGACTAATCAATATGCCACTTTTTGCACTGTGAAAACAATCCAAAATTAGTACAAAGGAGGCAGACTTGAGGTGTTTTGGAATTATAGTTCAAATAATGTCTGTGTGTCAGTTTTAGAATAAAGAGAAAAATGACCTCAGACAAAGGAAAACTTGTTAATAAAGTGCATAAACTTTATATAATAAACTGCACCAAAGTAAATAGCCTATCTGGCTACATGCTGAGTGAAATAAAATAGAATAAACCTTTCTCACTATAGTACAATATTACAAATATACACAATGGAGGTAACTGAGATGGGTTCTATATTTATTTTAAAAATGTTGTTGTTGCAGCCATTAGATTGAAATATGCCAGTACCAGGTAACAGTGAACAGAGATGGGTATGGTGGGTGATATCGTGAACGATGATGATAACGATTATGTATGTATCCACCTCCATGTGGATAAAAAGCCACGTCACCACATATTTCACTTACTCTGTTGACCGAGAAGCAAAGATGGCAAAGGTTTACAGCACACAGCAGGCTTTGGACATGATCCTCAACCATGTCATCCCGTGACTCCGAGGGAGAAGAAATTACTATTGATCAGAGCGGTGAGTCTGAAATCTCTTCCGGTAAGATTTCCTAAATTTTCTATGTTTGTTTGCTGTTGTGATTTTGGAAGAGACACACTGCAAAAAGTACAATCTTGATAAGTTAAAATTGCTCAAGAATATTATTCTATTTTAATTTGAGTAATTTTGACTTGTATTTTGACTTAAAACAAGACAAATGTCCTGATAAGATTCTTTTACTTTGGGTTTTAAAAAGTTTAAGTAAAAATGTCTTTTTTACAAGGAGCTGAGGGTTGTTTTTTGTATAAATTTATTTGAAAATATCTTTACCTATTGGCAGTTTTTCAAAAGAAAAAAAGGTTACAAAATATAAGAGCTATTTTGACTAATCAATATGCCACTTTTTACTATTTCATTGTACAGGGAAACCAAGCAAAACGTTTCTTTCCTGTGCATAAATAAAACTACCTTGAATCTAAATTTCTGGTAATGTTGACTTTTTTTGGGGGGGTGGGGGTTCACCAGCTTGTTGCAGAGAAGAGTGTGGAGTGCAGTAGAGTGTCTCCTTTCAAATGTAATGGCCTCATTTACATAACACTGGAGGCAAGAAGAGCTGTTCACACCTGCCAAATGGCAGTTCTTTGGGATTTAAAGATATGATTGCCAAGTGGCAGCGGTTTGGTAGTTCTAGTGTTAATCACCTTCAGGTGTCTCCCCTCTGGACCGGGCCGGACCACGGGGAGAAAGGCCAGGCTGTAGCTGTGGGGCATCAGCGGATAGACGAAGAGCTTTAAGACCGAGTCCACCAGCAGCCGGGCTTTGTCCTCCAGTCTGTGGTCACAGCACACACCCCGGACCACCCCGCTGTCGTCCACCCCCACCAGCAGAGTGCCCCCTCCGCTGTTCAGGAACGCACAACAGTAGCGCCGCACGTGAGCGCGGAGCAGATCGCGCAGGTAATGACCTACAGCAGAACACACACACACAACTCACTACACAATGTTTTTGTCTTTCGGGACGTTCACTGTGTCACGTTAGAGCTATAAACTCGTGCCGTGTCTCAGGCCGGAGACTGGGGACACTACAGGTTTGACACGGACCATTCTTTGTTTGCGTCGTTGTGAGAGTTCAGATGTCGTCGGGAGGCGGGGCTAGAAACTGTCGATCACAGGTTTCGTTCTGGAAAGAAGAAGAAGCGGTAGTGGGCGGTTCCTGAGTGTTACGGAGAGGACGGTGTGGAATGTCTCCTACAAAGAGAACACGAGGGAATGTGTTACACGTCCAGAGCGTTTCCTCAGTTCGGTTGTTCCGCTGACAGCTGCAGCAGAGCCTCCCTCTCGCTCTTCTCTGTGTTTACAGACGTGCTCCGGACACCGCTCTGTCTCCTGTTGGTCACCTTCAAGAACACGTCGTAGGAAACGTCAGACCGGGCCAAAAGATCCAACTCTAACACTCTCCACTTTTCCTCGGGGAGTCGTGGGGCGTCGCAGTCGCTGTTCTTTGATTGTGTTGCACTCCACGACCGCTCCTCGCCCCGACGCTCAGATTCAGTTCAGACGCTGGAACTGTGTTGGATACGAGACAATTCTGTCAAAACCGGGCTTAAGACATGTAGTGTGATCCTGGCATTAGAAAGCATTGAATGCTCGTTTTAGAGTCAAACCTTGGTCTGTGTAACATTCATTGGTTAAATGTTATGACGATTTGAGGCTAAATCCAAACAACACTGTGTGTAAAACCCTCAAAAACATGTTTCCATTTTTTTTTCATTTGGTTTAGTAATAAAATTTATTGGATTTTATTCCTTTTTTCCAATTTTCTGATATTTCATTGTCTGAATTTCAGGAAGATTAAAAAATGACTCCATTTTCCCCATTTTCTGTGTTTTGTAATGAAAGTGATTGAACTGCACCATCAGAGCAGGGTCCTGGAGGTTGTGGGTTTGTGTCCAGTCACCCACTCCCTCATTCATTCATTTATTCATTATCTGTAACCGCTTAGCCAATTCAGGGTCACGGTGGGTCCAGAGCCTACCTGGAATCATTGGGCGCAAGGCGGGAATACACCCTGGAGGGGGCACCAGTCCTTCACAGGGTAACACAGACACACACACATTCACTCACACCTTTGGACACTTTTGAGTCGCCAATCACTCTCTCATTGACTGCATTAATCATTCACTCACTCACACATCTTCTCACCCATAAACTCCCTCATTGAAGAATACATTCACTCACTCACTCACACTGAACAACATGTTCCACAAGGGGGTGCTTTTAATCTCATGAAAATGGCTTCTACATCACTCATTCACTTTCACTCACTCATTCACACAAGATTTTCTTTAAACAGACAAAATTAAAAAAAAGTAGAAATGTGAATTCTGAGACTTTTTGCTGCCCCCTAGTGGGCTGTGGACCCCAGAACTACTGACACACTGAACCCTTGTGTGCTGTTGTCATTTTCATCACCTTTTCCCTGTCCCGCTGAGTGTGATGGACTTTCCTCCTGAGGCTGTTGTTGCTGATAAACCTGTGTCTCATTATCCATCTTCAAAACCTGCACTTCTCCTTCATCTCTACCGTTTACAACACCTTTGGGGACCAGCAGCAAATACAGACTGCATGGTGTCTGAACTAATGCTTTAAGAACCTGGAGAACAGAACAGTTCAAAACAGTTAAAATCCAAACCCACTCTTCATTGCTTTTCCACTGTATTGTCCCTACTTTACTCGACTCTACTCGGTTGTTGTTACTTTTCTAGCAGGTAAATCGGGCCCTGGTTCTGGAAGCAGGTTCTTGTTTAGTGGCTGTTCTTTCGTGGTTTAGAGAGAGTCGAGTAGTGACTAAACCGTGGCGTGTAAACCTTGCAGAGCGCTGATTGTCCAGAGAGAGTCATCACTCTACGGCACTCAGCACCAACTCGCCATCTGTAAAATCTCCAGCTGCAGCAGAGATCACGTTTGTTTTTATCCGACTCACGACAGCAGCTCGTAAAATTACACCGTGGTCTTTTGAAGAGGTTCAAACACTCCTTGGATCAGTGGCCGACGAAAGAATCCAGCGAGAGCTGGACTCTGCAACAAGGAAGGAACAAACTCTACTGATCTGTCTGAACTGATGACGGAGCTGTGTTCAGTCCCAAACAACAACAACAACAACACGCCAATCCACCATGATTAAACACCGCTTAACGTTAACGCCGCCGTTGTTGTGGTTTCCAAAGCCCACTGTTCCCCTTAGAGACGACACCAAATACATTTTAGGTGGGGAGCTGTTACAGTTACACCTACCAGGTACCTTCCTCATGTATCATCACTCTAAAAACAATTAAATCACAGAACAAATGCTGTAGACTTCAGATTTAATCATAGACGCGGAAACAGCTTTTTTCTTGATGAGAAACACGTATCTGTCACAGCCAGAGCACCCCGCTAGTCCGACATCACAGCTCCCCTCCAGACTGAAAGAACAAGGCTAGCTGTTAGCTTCACTGTGAGAAAGCGGCGTCTGTTTCAGTAAAATATAATTAAGAAGCCACAGCATTGCAGTTTCTTGGATGTGAATGTGTATAGATTGGTGTTTGTTATTTCTCTTTCAGAAAGTTGGGAGATATGACGAGGGTGTATTTTAATATCCTGTAAGTGACAAATCCCAATACTATCACAGAACATAATAAATAAATCTGACCACGTCATGAAACTCTCCCAGTTTTATACATGGAACTCATTATAGGGGCATATTTAAATAATCTACGGCAGGCCGTTCCTCTGAGTGAGTGCAGTACCTAAAGTGTGGAGCCAGTGGAGAAACTCAGCCCTCTCTCATTCTCTGCTCCTCTCACTCTCAAAGACACTTCTGTTCCACAGCTGGTTTAAGGGGAACCATGTTCTGTGATGCAATGCAGATTGTGACTTCATATGTTCAAGGTTCTCAAAGAATGATGACATGTTGGATTCTAAGCTTCCATGGGTGGCAGCTGACGTCGCTGTGAAGGTGGCCGCCATTTTGGGGATCTACTCATTACTCAAACACACAACTCAAATAAAAACTGTGATATTTAAATTGTTTTACGGTTTCTGTCAACACTCTTTGTCTTATTTAGACGTTAAAATTGAAGAAATATAAGCATGGATCCCTGACCCATTTATCTGCGTCACGTTTGTAAACAGAGTTAGAGCTGTTCGTCTGTCCCGATCAGTAGAGGAGCTCGGGCCTCATTCCAAAGTAGCACCATACTCCCTACATAGTGCACATCGCATTAAAGATAACTAATAATATTTTAACCTATTGATTATACGCACGTGTGAAACTTATAGCTCACTGAAAGGTATTTTTGACATAAAACACACTCAGGATTTAATCGGGATCAGATTGTTTACCTGTAAACAGGGGGAATAGACTGAGACAGAGGAATACAGGGCTTTTGTCTGTCGTCTCTCACATACCACAACAACACAGGAGTGAAATTAGACGATAACTGAAGCTTGTGTGTGAATAACTCACTCAGATTCAGACAGAAGAGCAGAGAGACACATTCGAGTCTGACGCTAACAGTTTTCCATTACAGCCTATGAGGAAAATGCTAGCTAATGTGTCTAATAAAGTTTATTGGCCTTTTCCTCTTCATTGTGTTACCCCCGACTCAAAGAGTAAGTGGGCCCATGAGTGTTGTGGGACTCTCCAGCGCAGGGAGAGTAGCTGTGTGTGAGAATTATCCTCATTTCACTTCAGTTTATGTTAATGCTGCGCTATGAAACCAGACAACTGCCCACAAAATGGTGCCCACGCCAAAAAAAATCACCTCGCTTCAACAAATAAACATGCATTTTATTAAAGCTTAACCCACCCATGTGAGGCACATATATCTGCAGTCCACCTGTTTACCAGCAAGTTTTGGCCATGGGTTAAACATTGGCCCCACATCTGGAGGCCTTGCACGCTCAGAAATTTTCAGGGGCCCAGGATTGGTTAAAAACACAGGGTCTGTCTGAGCTGTACACAACCCAGTGTGAGTGGATGGATGTTGTTGTGCTGCTTTGTGGATTGAGGAGGGGTTTTTATTTTTAACCAAAGTAATAATACATATCCAGCGTATGTGGATTTAAGACAGTTAAATAGTTAAATGAAATTCATGTTCAGGGATGTTGTTGGTATCATAGTGAATGACAATTCCTAATGGAGAAAAAATGCAATAACCACTAGGGGACACTGTTGCTCAAGAGTCTGAGCTGCCCACACAATCTTCTGACCAAATCTTCAGTGTGTTGACCTCATGTGAACATAGACTGGACATGGGGTGGGCTGTACTACAAAGCAGGATTTCCCAGTTAGCCAACTAACTTAAGTCCAATGTTGAGGACACACTTCGTAGTACAACCCTCAGTGTATATATATATATATGTATATATGTATGTATGTATGTATGTATGTGTTGGTTTAACTCTTTTCTCACCTCTCCTGGTGACAGTCCAGTGTTATTTGAGGTGAACTTCTTACGATCAGGAGAAACATCTGGAAACACACTGTTCTTCACTCGCTCACAACACAACGATTACTTTTTACTACAACTATCCTTTAAATTTGTGGACAGTGTCACACACTCACCCACTCACTCACACACTCACACATTCACTCACACACTCATCCAGTCACTCACACCTGTGGACAGTGTCACACCCTCACCCACTCACACACACACACACACACACACTTACCCATTCTCACACACACACACCTGGGACAGTGTCACACACTCACCCATTCTCACACACACACACACACACACACACACACACACACACAAACACACACACCTAGGACAGTTTCACACACTCACCCATTCTCACACACACCTGGGACAGTGTCACACACTCACCCATTCACACACACACACACCTGTGAACTGGGTAAGGACTAATGTGCTGTGGAGCAGTGGAACGGTGTTCTCTGCTGTGACGGGGTGGTGGTTGTGATGAGGAGGTGTCTGCACTCAGTGTTTAACGGGGTTTAAAGGGCGTGACGGTTTAAAGCAAAAGGCCACAGATTGAGGTTATATTTAACCCTCGGGGGGAGTTCAGGACACAAACCCCCCTCCTGCTCTGAGAAAACCTACCCACAGTCCATGGCAGAAAAAGAGGTGTTGTTTCTCTCTCTCTTTCTCTTTCTCTCTAGCTCTTATTTTTTTTTCTTTCGACCAATTTATTAATCCTTTTAGGCGATGTTCCCTGTTCAAAAATGCAAATTGAATCAATCTGAGTCTGACTTTTAAGACTTTCAAGTGGGATTTAATTAGAAGCCGAAGCGCAGAGTTTTAATGAGAGAGGGGGTGGAGGGAGAGGAGGAGGAGGAGGAGGAGAGCGAGAAAAAGAGTGAGAGAGAGAGAGAGAGAGAGAACACTGCTCTGATGTCGATCCTTTGGGAGAGGCGAAGGACACACACATACACAAACACACATACACATAAACACACACACATATACACACACACACACACACACACTCCTGCCCAAAACGTCCTTGACTTTTCAACCTATTTTGCCCACGTTTATGAAGGAGGATTACATTCAGAATATAAGAGAATACACAACAACACACACACACACATCCAAACACACTCCGTTTCTCTCTCTTTCTCTTCAAGAAAGAGAGAGTTAGGAGAGTTAGGAAGAAAAGAGCTAGGAACGGAAAAGGAAAGAGACACAGAGAGGATGAGAGAGAGAGAGAGAGAGAGAGAGAGAGAATTAGAAAGTGTGTGAGAGAGAGAGAGAGAGAGAGAGAGAGAGAGAGAGAGAATGAGAAAGTGTGAGAGAGAGTGAGAGAG
>NC_089805.1:12314368-12321868 GCF_029633855.1 Hoplias malabaricus | reverse complement strand
ATAACAGAGTGATGAGAGATGGGCCATCTTTCATTCTTTCACCCATTCATTCATTTCTCTTTCTTTCTTGTAATCAGTATGAGCCCAAGCAAATCATCTTGAGGGGCATTCCCCTCTAAGACCATCTGCCTTTGTGTGTGTGTGTGTGTGTGTGTGTGGAGGCTCTGGGTGGATGCCAAAATGCCGTTCCTCTGTGTGCCACCCTCTGCCTCTCTCTCCCTGTGTGGAGGCATCTGTACGCCAGTCGCGTTCCCTGTCTGTGTGTGTGTGTGTGTGTGTGAGCTCCTTTAAGAGTGTGGGAATGAGGGCACAACACACACACACACACACACACACACACACACACACACACACACACGGTGCTTGGGCCCCTATTTTCACACATTCCTGAGGAGGGCATATTGAGCTCATTAACCAAACTAACTACAATGCCTCTTTGTGCCGGAGAATGGGATTTGAGAAGGCGCCAAATTGCCTCAAGTGTCGACTGCTGCCTGGTGTGTGTGTGTGTGTGTGTGTGTGTGTGTGAGTGGAACACAGTGCCAGTTACTATGATGCTACACAGACTCTCTCTCTCTCTCTCTCTCTCTCTCTCTCTCTCACTCTCTCTCTCTCTCTCTCTCTCTTCCCTCTTCCCCCTTTCTGTTTCTTATGCTAAATCTCTCGCTGTTGCTTTCTCTCTTTTTATTTCTCCCTCTTTATCAGCCTTCCTTTCTATTCTTCTCTATCTCTTGAATTTCTTCAACTTTCTCTCTCTCTCTTTGCTCTTTTCAATTTCTCCCTCGTCATCCTCTCTTTCTGTTTTTCTCACTCCCTCTGTCTCTCTTTTTCCTTTAGCCTGTTTTGTCGTTATCTGTGTCTTTCTCTCTGCCTCTTTCTGTCTCTGCACAGAGGCAGGTTTAATTGCTCAGTAGTTTCTCGTTGATTGCTCAGGAGTCCACAGGCTGGTTAATGTGTAAATGTCTTTGACATAGAGAGGGGAGCCATGAGTCAGTGTGGCGTGTGCTTGGAGAAGATTGCAGACTAGTTGATGTGCTCCATCTCAAAGCCTCAGCTGCGTCTCATGTGAAATCTGTGTGTCGAGTTGATGCAGCATGGAGCTGATCCTGACGACTCCATCCGAGCGACCAGTAAGAAAATGACATGGAGCAGTTTGAGGACGGGTCGCAGGATGAGGAGCAGAGTTAAGGCTCATTTACTTGTCTAAATAAATACGTCTGTTTCAAACACTGCGAACATCACTGCGAACACACTTCTAGCAACACGTCCACTAGAGGGCAGCTCAGAGTCAAATGTAATGTTATTTATTACAGAGAAGGAGAAAGAGGGAGTGTGGTAAAACGTAGAGGACGTTAAACAACAATCATTTTCACTTATTTTACCAGAGGTCGTGTTTGGCTTGAACTAAGGGCTGCACTCTACACTGCCCCCCATGGTCTCTAATGGTACTGCTCCCTCCTGTCCATATCCCTAAGCTTTCAGAGAACGTGCTCAAATACGGAGCAAATAAATGGAACGTATGGACAGAAGGCTCCATAACTGTATTTAATGTTGAGCATAAATGAGCATTTACACACATTTACGCAAAATTTCCTCAGAGTATCACAAGAATAACAAAAGTAGCGTTAACCCTCTAGTGCCCCCAGAGGCGGACCCCCATGCCACATTCTTCACATGTTTGATCTTAACCCTTTCTGCTCAACGTTTTTGGTAGAGCAAACAGTGATTATTTCTTATTTAAGAATATATAAGGTCATTAAAGGGATTATACCTCTGTAGTTCCACCTTAATATCTCAGTAATGTCTCGGAGGTCTCACTCTGAGTTCCACTCTTTCTCACCAGCACTCACAACCTGCCACTGAAAAGTCCTGAGGAAAAATAACACCAGACAACCCTGAGACATCTTACTCAATCTCTTCTCTCTTTTTCTCTTTTCCATCCGTGTGTCTCTCTGTTTCTTTTTTTGTTTCCACTCCTTTGCTCTCTCTCTCTCTCTCTCTCTCTCTGTCCCCTTTTTTGATGAAGAGTGAATGGCAGGAGGGAAGGAGGAAAAAAGAGAGGTAGAGGAAGGACAAAAAGAGGGGTAGAGATGAATAGAGAGAGAGAAAGAGAGCAGGAAATGTCTCAGTCAACCATCTCGTCCTCCGGTGCTGGGAAGAGAGGGGTTAAAAGGGGCCGTCTTTCAGGCGTTCCCCTCCAGTGCCTGCATAATTTATGGGCTTGTTACTGTAATCAAAAATTCTTATTTATTTGGACGGGGTTGTTGGGGTGGAGGGGGGGAGAGGGAGGGAGAGAGAGAGAGAGAGAGAGAGAGAGAGAGATGAGAGAAAGAAAGACAGAATGAAGCACACATTTCCCTCTCTCTCTCTCTTTTCATGTGAAACGAGATGCCGCTGTGTCGTCCCCTGGGTGGGGGTCCTACAGCGCTCCAGCACACACACACACACACACACACACACACACACACACACACACTCGTACACAAACTTATTGAAGAGTACACACACACATACACATCATGCATATTAAAATTCTCCAACTTTATGATGGATGTAAGCTGCCAGTGTGCTGCCTGTCCCTCAGGGTGGGGTCCAACCACACACACACACACACACACACACACACACACACACACACACACAACTTAATGATTAGTCTTAGTGCTGAGCCACATACACACAACATGAACCACACTCCACATACTGAACATACTTTGTGAAACTCGGGCGTTCGACATGTACAAACAAGTGACCAGGCCCTGTCTCACTAACAAACCGACTGTGAGATAGTAGAATACACATTAATGATTTACAGATAAACACATACATAAACACACACTGAAACTTTATTCATCAACTCAGAATGACCTTTTCTTTCACTCTTTCTCTTTATTTGTGGTCTTTATATCTCTCCATCTTCTAGTTTTACATTTTTCTCATTCATTCTGTCTCACTTTTGCTCTTGTTATCTCCCAGTGTCTGTTTTCTTTCTTATTCTCTACTTAGGTGTTTCTCTCTGTCAATTTGTCTCTCTGTGCTCTGTCTTTCTCTCCCTCTTCATCATTATGTCAATTTCTGTTTTATATCTCCCCCCTCTCTCTCTCTCTCTCTCCCTCACTCTCTTTTTCTATCTCTCTGTCTGTCTAAAAGAAGTTCTTACACTTTCATTTATATCATTTCTACAGAAACGCATTAGTTGCGACAATCTGGAGCAGCAGAGAAATAACGCTGTGGCGCAGTGGGACTGTTCTCTGAAATTATGGAGCTCCAATAAATGTGTTATATTTATGTGACTGAATGCCATCAAACCTTCACAGCAAAGTTCTGATCTAGTGTAAAGTCTTCCCAGAAGTGAGAGCTGTCACTGTGTTAAAGAGAATAATTCACTGCTGATTAATGCCTAGTTCTGAAGAAACGAAATGAGGCTCAGGTCCGTTTCCACTTGAAAACACACACTCAACTCTTTCCTTTGCCACTGTAATGAGTCACTGTCCCTCCGTCTCAGTGTTTGGACGACTGTGGACACCTCGTCTCCGCCTCTTGAGTGTGTGGTCACAGGGAAATTGGCTTCAACGTCTCTCTGTCCACCACACGTCCATAAAGCGTCTGTTTGACCATACACCATCATCTGTGGTCCTCCACTGCACAGGCCTGTCATTAGAGGCTGGACAGGAAAGCAGGGGCGAGAGACATGGAGGGAAAGTGAAAGAGAGGGAGACACTGTGTGTCAGTGTATTAGGAAACGAGGTGATGATAAGTTTGCAAATGTGTATCGTCTCAGTTGGAGCAAACAGACGTAAATAAAAATACGAGGTGCAGTGATAGTGTCTCGGTTTGTGATTTCTGAGAAGTGTAACCCATAAACCATCTTTATGTGGGTTCGGTTCCACCCGGAACGCTGCGGTTCTCCCGGAGATGAGCACTCGGACGCTGTCATGCCACAGGAATCTTGACCGGCACCTCTGTTTAAACACGGCTAAATAAAAACGGCCACAAGAGCCGGTCATCACTTCCCGAAAAGAGCCATGACTACTGACAGCATCACTCACTCAGATCAGGAACACAGAGAGACCTCCTTCATATCTGTGTTGTTCCACCTTAACATCTCAGTAATTCCTCCTTAAATTCTCTGTAGAGTCTCCTTAATATCTCAGTAGTTGCTCTTTAAATCCTTAATGTTTTTTCAGACATAGCTCTTAATATCACTGTTGTTCTTACTTGATATGTCTATGTCATTCCACCTTAACATCTCGGTACATACTCATTAACTCTCTGAAGTATCACCTTATTTTCTCCTTAGTGTCTCTTTTAAATCTCTGTAATTCATTTTTAAAATTAATGTAGTGTCTCATTAGTATCTCAGTAGTTCCTCCGTAAATGATAATGAGCCGCTCGCTGTTCACCCCGACCCCGAGCGCACAGCAGTGAGGAGCGAGGAGCAAAAGCTCTGGTTTTTAGCCATTTTTGCTCTGTTCTCTTTATTCTCCGTTCTCGTTTTCTCAGTTTTTACTCAGTGCTATTTCTCCGTACTCGTTGTGTCTGTTATGCTGCATTTAACCTCGTCTTTGTGCTCTCACATAAAGTGGGTCCAGCGCTGTGATTGGACAGACTCAGATTGTCTTAAGATAGTCTTTAGTCTTTCTTTGTATGTTCTCTGTAAATGCCTGGGTTGTCTCTTGAGTGTTTTGCTTTTCTCTCGTTTTGTGTATCCCTTTGTTTTCATAATAAATAGTAAAATAAAATCTCTGTGCATACCTCATCCCTCCTGTCTCTGGCTCCCCCTCTCCTTTTGTGAGGGCTGTGTACAAACACTGGAGCTTTAAACCTTCTCTGAATTTTATAAAAAGGGCAAGTCCACCCTGCTGTTTTTGAGTTTAGGTGAAACCTCTGCCTTGAATAGTTTGAGTCTGCATTTTTATATGAAAGGCTATTTTAACAGTCAGTTTACGTCCCATATCCCTCTTGCTGGATGTTTTTCTCCCTCCGTCTCAGCTGTAACCTGTTCCCCAGGGGTCGTCTCACTGATCTGGATAAAGTTAATCCCACACCAAAAGGACCGTGTTGTTGAGAGCTGGGGGCTCGGTTTAATCTCGCTCTGAAAGGGGGCATTTGTGGATTAGCTTGTGATTTCACAACGACGAGAAAAACGAGAAAACAAGGAAATGGCCGAGTGCACCCTGCTGTAACCAGAGAATGATGGTACTGCTCGAAATATGTTCATTTCTGGCTCAAAAGACTCAATGAGGACTCCTCAGGAGAAACAGCGTAGGACAGACAGGAGACATTCAGAGGCTGTGTCCATTATCGAAGCTGAGCAGGTTATGAGTTCTGGTGAGAATAGTGGAGCTCTCTATGTAGCTCAGCTGAAGGTAAACAGAACTGAGCACTGAGCCCAGCATGAAACAACAAGGAGACCTCCACTCAAATTCAAGTGGAGACACAGGGGACATTTCTGGACTCTTTCTCTCGGGAGAAACACCTGAGCAGCAGGAGACACAGTAGAACAACTGATAATAGTGATATGACATTAGTGAGATTATTATGAGATACTACAGAGAATTTAAGAAGACACTATAGAGATATTAAGGAATAATAAATAACTACTAATAATAATATAATAATTAACTACGGAGATGTTAACCATTGTTTAGCAGGATGTTAAAGGGTTAAGGTGGAACTACAGAGATTTAAAGGAGACCGTACAGGGAATTAAAGAGTAACAACCGAGATGTAAATGTGGAATGAAATAGATCTCATGTGAGAACTTAGATTTTAAGATCTAAGACTGAAGAAACATTAAGGAAAAACTATACCGGATTTAAAGAGCAAATACTGAGATATTAAGGAGATGCTTTAGAGAATTTAAGGAGGAACTACTGAGATATTAAAGAGACACTGCAAAAATGTTAAGAATTAATTACAGAGATTTACAGAGTTACTAAAGAAATATGCCTTATAGATCTTAAAGGAACAGGTGCTGAAAGTGGGTGTTCTGAACAGGGTTGTTTACACAGGGGGAGAACACTGCTGTGGGGCTCGTGGGGTTGGGACCAAAGCAGGTCACAGACATTTCTTTAAGAAACAGGTCAGTGGTATTTTCACTGGTTTCCAAACACATACTTGTGTTAAGATGTGTTAAGTTGCTTTATGAGACATTGCCCACTCTGTGGTTGTGCTACAACTGTCTACACTTTATTTTTACTGAGAAGAATCTTACTAAACACATCTGAATCCCTGTTTTAACCCAACCTCATCTTTGATCTCTCTCTCTCTCTGTGGTTGTGATTCACCAGAAACAAAAACAACAAGCTGGGACTCCACAGCAGTGACTTTGTGACAGACACTGAGACGTGGCTAAGACATAATCTCCACTGCAGGGTCCCAACTCGTCTCTACTCTTCTTTTCTCCTCCTCCACCAGGTAAATCTGGTCCTGGTCCTGGTTCTGGTTCAGGTCCAGAGAGAGTCGTCACTCTACGCCACGCAATGTCCAGCACCAACTCTCCATTTGTAAAATCTCCAGCTGCAGCAGAGATCACGTTTGTTTTTATCCGACTCACGATGGCAGCTCGTAAAATTATGGCGTGGTCTTTTGAAGAGGTTCAAATGCTCCTTGGATCGGTGGCCGATGAAAGAATCCAGTGAGAGCTGGATGCTGCAAAATGGAAGGAACAAACTCTACTGATCTGTCTGAACTGATGATGGAGCTGTGTTCAGTCCCAAACAACAACAACAACAACAACACACCAGTACACCATGAGTAAACACCGCTTAACATTACCGCCGCTGTTGTTGTGGTTTCCAAAGCCCACTGTTCCCCTTATAGACAGGGTTAGAGACGACACCCGATACATTTTAGGGGTGAACTATGGGTGTGGAGAACCAATCAGGGAACAGAAATTGTCCACAGGTGTGAGCTTGTGAGTGACTGAGTGAGTGTGTGAGTGACTGAGTGATTGTGTGAGTGAATGAGTGAGTGTGTGCATGACTGAGTGATTGTGCGAGTGAATGAGTGAGTGTGTGCGTGACTGAGTGAGCGTGTGGATGACTGAGTGAGTGTGTGAGTGACTGAGTGGGTGTGTGAGTGACTGAGTGAGAGTGTGAGTGACTGAGTCTCTGTTCACATGATGAATTCTGGAATCCTCTGTTAACAGGGAATATAACCCCCTGGAAAGTAAAGGGTTAACTGGACCAGTTTTCTTGGTCTCACCGTCGTCTCGTGGATGTTTGTTACTGAGGATGAAGGCTCTGGGCCTCCGCAGATTTTAATTGGAATCCAGTGGACTACATTAATAAAGGAAACGTGGAAACACAGGCCCGACAGCAACTGCCGGAAAATAAATAAATAAGGCTTTTAATTATATAAATAAAATACAAATTTGCATATTCATCTAGCTCAGAGCACTTGTGAGAAATGTTAGTCTGTTCTTTGGGTAAAAAATGTGAGTCTGCTACAATAATAACTAGTAATAACTTTAATAAAATAACACACTCCTTTTTC
>NC_089805.1:12309368-12311868 GCF_029633855.1 Hoplias malabaricus | reverse complement strand
TGCATGTGTGTGGGTTGTGTATGGTGGCTGTATAGTGTAGCTGAGGTGTGTATATCAGAGGTTAATGTGTTCACGTCCCTTCCACAATGGCACGGCACCAGTGTGGGGTGGTAATTGATTCTCTGTGAGCCATTAGTCTTTGAGACAGAGATGCGCCAACGAGGGAGGGAGCTGTCACTTAGAGCCTGGCACTCTGCCAGTCCCACACACACACACACACACACACACACACACACACACAAGCTTAAAAACACCCACAGTGCGTGCATTGGCCGTCAAGGTCTCGTGAATGAAGGGCAAACTATTAACATACACACAGCAACTGAAATCATCTTATATCTACTCTGTATCTGTAATATTCCTCATTCTGAGATCACTGTGCAGAGACTATAGATTCTAGACATTTTCTAGTTTTTGTAGGAGATTTTATACAGAATGAATAGTCCCAATTCATTGGAGGATCATTTCACAGTGGAACACAGTTCTGTTTCTTAATGAAACGTCTGTGATCCACTTTGGTCCAAACCTCACGAGCCCCACAGCAGTGTTCTCCCCCTATGTAAACAGCCCTGTTCAGAATGCCCGCTTTCAGCACCTGTTCCTTTAAATGATAATTAGCCGCTCCCCGAGCGCACAGCAGTGAGGAGCGAGGAGCAGAAGATCTGGTTTTTAGCTGTTTTCGCTCTGTTCTCTTTCTTCTCTGTTCTCTTTTTCTCCGGTTTTATTCAGTGCACTTATTCCTCCATGCACATTGTGTCTGCTTTATTTTGTTTAACCTCGTCTTTGTGCTCTCACATAAACACGGGTCCAGCGCTATGATTGGACAGACTCAGACAAGGGGGAGGGGCCATTCTAAACTCACTGCGCTTGACGTCAGAAGCGCGGCAGAATCAGAACGCCTCATTTTATCTGTGTTTTTAGACTTAGGTAGAGCACAGAAAACTGACTGGCGTCTTGTTTCACAGTGTGTGGGTTGGAGGGCTCCAGATCCTCACATTCTCATAATATGTCTTATTTACATCAAGAAAGTACATGTAGAAATCGTTGACTAACCATTTAATGTTTTCATAATAATCTCAGTATGACATCAGTGATAAAGATTCATTTAAGACTATATTTGTGGCAGTGCATGCTACACACACACACACACACACACACACACATACACACAAGGACGCAGTCTAATGTCCACACACAGTAGTGACCGCGGACAGAGAGCAGGACTCGCTCTGATGTTATTAGCGCTAACAAGAGGCTGCAGCTTAGCCGCTGCGACAACACTAAATTGATAAAGGGGCTGTGGAGAAGAATCACCCGCTCAGCACCATCATCATCAGCAGCTTCATCATCACCTTCATCGGCCCATCGTCACCCCATCATCACCTTCACCACCCCATCATCACCACATCACCTTCACCACACCATCATCACCTTCAACACCCCATAATCACTTTCACCAATCCATCATCACCTTCACCACCCCATCATCACCTTCACCCCCCATCATCACCCCATCATGACAATCATCACCCCATCATCACCTTCACCACCCCATCATCACCTTCATCACCCCATCAT
Source organism: Hoplias malabaricus (assembly GCF_029633855.1). Taxonomy (NCBI): domain Eukaryota; kingdom Metazoa; phylum Chordata; class Actinopteri; order Characiformes; family Erythrinidae; genus Hoplias; species Hoplias malabaricus. The sequence goes on along the minus strand of NC_089805.1, from coordinate 12,310,290 downwards.
CACCTTCATCACCCCATTATTACACCATCATCACCCCATTATTACCCCATCCACCATCTTCATCAACTTCACCACCCCATCATTAATATCACCCCATCATCATCTTCTTGAGTCTGAGTGGAGGTCTCAGTGGCATCTCACACTGGGCTCAGTGCTGAGATAATAACTTTATCTGCAGCTGAATTAAAGACAGGGCTCTGATGCTGGACATTACCTCATCATTTGGATTTGAACAAAAGTGTCTCACAGAAACAGGTGGAGAGAGTCAGAGCGAGAGAGAGAGAAAGGATGATAAAGAGTGAAATAGAGAGAGGAAAGAAAGAAATAAGGGGAAAGAGACAAGAGGAGAATCAGAGATTAGCAAAATAAAGGAGAGGAGAAAGAGAGATTGAGAGAAATACGGGAGTCTATAAGGAGCAGATGGAAAGTTTCATGACCACAGATGTGGCACTGGGAAAGAAAGAGAGAGAAAGAGACAGAAAAAGAGAGAGAGAGTGTGTGTGCGAATGGAAGAGGAGACGAGTGGCATCCCTGTCACGCTCGTCTCGCACTCTCGCTGCTCATTTGAAGTTGGCCATTAATTGGGCCCGCACTTGTTTCTTTATCTATTTTTGTTTGGCTGTTGACCGACGTGAGCGTGGTCCTCGATCGCCCGCGTCTCCGGGTCGACGTGGCTGGCTAATTAAGACTCCAGAGAGCCGCTAATTGCCGTTGCATGCCTCTCGGCGAAGTGAGGGAGCTCTCTCTCTCTCTCTCTCTCTCTCCCGGCGCAGCCGAGAAAAACCAGTGCAGGAGAGCGGCAGAATTAAAAGAGCTTATGTAAGCTTGCGGTGGAGCTATTAAACACTGAGCAACTTTCTTTTTCTTCCCCCTCCCTCCTTCTCCCCCTCTCTTTCTCCCTCTCTGTTTCCCTCTCTCTTTC
>NC_089805.1:12301868-12306868 GCF_029633855.1 Hoplias malabaricus | reverse complement strand
ACACTCACACTCAGTGTATATACTTGGGCTTGACTGTGCTTGTCAGAAATGGCTTCTATGGACTTGCATGCATACAACACACACACACACACACACACACTCTCTCACACTCATAACCCCCCCATACACACACACACACACACACAGCCTGGAGGAGGGTTTGAGAAGGTGTCAGAGTGAATAATATTAAAAGTCACATCATGAATAAATCAGCAGACAGAGGACTCACCTCGGCAACGTGACAGAGAGAGAGAGGGGGGGGGAGAGATGAACAGAGAGGGAGAGAGAGGGAGGTGTATAAACAGTCCTGGGTGCACAGAGAGGAGAGAGTGTGTGGTCACTGTGAGAGTGGAGAGGTGGAGACAGTCGTGGAGACAGCCGCTCCTAATAACAGTCACTCCTTGGGTCGGTGGCTGACGGAAATCTCCAGCGAAAACTGAATGTTTGAAAAGGAAAACTGTTCTGTGAGAACTGGAGGCGGAGCAGTGTTTTAAAACCCGTTATAGATGGGTTTTGTGATGTCACCGGCTCCATTTCACGGGGGAACTGTGCTAGTGGAAAATATACCAAATAAGTCAATCCCTTGCAGTGGAAAAACACCATATGTGTGTGTTGTGCTGATACGAGTGGATCAGACACGAAGCTAAACACACTTGGAGGAGAACAGTAATTACCCAAGACTTTCATGTCAGCTGAGAGAGAGAGAGAGAGAGAGAGAGAGAGAGAGAGAGAGAGAGAGAGATGAAGAGAGAGAGCGAGAGAGAAAGAGAGACAGAAACGAAGAGCGAGAGAGAGAGACTTTTAGGGTCTTTTATTATCAACAACTGGACTCAGTATTCGTCCAAGTTCAATTTTGAAACATAAAAACTACTTGTAAACAACACTCACACTATAAAACCTGGGTATATATTAAAGAAGTGCATTTAAATGAAAACTGGATTAAAAATTAGTTCTCCATCACATACAGAACACACCCCTCCCCCACAGCACCACACCTCCTCAAACACCTCCAGAGTTTTCGTGCACTTATAAAAATTAAAATCAATAAAAATCCTTGATCTCACCAGTCTGATAAAAACCCTTATGACCTCACTGTCAGTGTCCTGTTCCACCTTGTTTTTCCGACTGGTGTAAATGGCCAGTTTTGCTTGACCAAGGATAAAATTCAACAATTGGCACTTGGCCCGATCTTTCTTTTTGTATTTAAAACCCAGGATAAAAGTGTGCACGGTAAAAATCTCATTAAAAGCCATAAAAACTGTCTGTAAAAAATCAAAAAGGGGACGTAGCCTAAAACATCTCATAAAAGCGTGAAAGACAGTTTCCCTCTGTGTGCAAAAAGGGCAAACTGGTGCAACCTCAGGGTTTAAAACAGAGATAAAAGAGTTGACAGGTAAAATCCCATGTAAAACCCTCCACTGGAGGTCAGCAGCTCTTTTTGTTAACGGTGGCTTGTACAACGCTCTCCACTCAGGCTTTACATCATCACCCAGAGATAGAACCTCCCTCCACGGCGTGTCCACCCTCCCATTCAGTCTCTTTTTGTTTAGAGCTTTCACGCATGCTCTGTACAGCAGCTTCCCGGATGCACTGTCCAACTTCATGCAGGACTCCCCCTTACACTCCAGCAGGGGCCCCTCGCAGTCCTCCAGGTCAGGGGCCAGGATGAGAGCAGGAAAGGGGTCGTCCTCTGCAGATCTAATCACCCCTGCACCGTAGTCTATCAACATCCTAAGTTCCTCAGGGGTCAGCACTGTCCTCCACTTGCTCAGAGATCGAGATACCATGCGCAGAGACCTCAGACCTAACCATGCAGTCAGGTGCTCTGCACCGGAAAGATCAGGTCCCGCTGTGTCCACCAGTTGACGCAGCGTGGTGACCCCCGAAGAAACCAAGACTCTGGTCAGTGCAGGAGTCGACAGGCCTCCATATTTTAAAAAGCCCACAATAAAATGCAGGTAAACCAGCAGTGTCCAGTAACTTTGGGTTCATTAAAAACAGGGTCCTGTCCATCCCCAGGCCTCCCACTGTATACAGGATCCTGTAGGCTACCTCCCTCCAAACCAGTTCCTTAGGGCCAGTAAGCAGTCTTTGTATAAACTGGAGGCGGAAGGCAGCCACCCTACTGGCTAAATGAATGAGCCCCTGCCCTCCCTCATCCTTGGGAAGATGAAGAACTCCCTGAGGAACCCAGTGAAGTCGATCCCAAAAAAAATCCACCAGCAGAGCTTGAAGACTGGCCAGCAGGCCTGGTGGGGGATCGACACACGCCAGTTTGTGCCATAGGGAGGACGCAGCCAGGTTGTTGATAATGAGAACCCTACCTCGGTATGACATTTGAGGGACCAGCCACATCCATCTGTTGAGTCTCCCCTTCACCTTTTCCATCACACCATCCCAGTTTCTTTCTTCAACACCACTGTCCCCCAAATGCACTCCGAGGTATTTAAACCCGCCCGTCCCCCAGGCCAGTCCATCAGGGAGTCTGGGTTCTTCACCTTCCCAGTCCCCGAGTAAAACTGCTTCGCTCTTGGCCCAGTTTACCTTTGCAGAGGATAAAATGTTAAAATCATGTAAAACATCAACTAAAACATTTACATCATCTTGAGCACTGATAAGTACAACAAGGTCATCTGCGTAAGCTGAGACACGTATTGGGGCAGTACAGTTTGGAACATAAAAACCCTCCAGTCCCTCCCTCAGCTTACAGAGCAGGGGCTCAATGGAGAGTGAGTACAACATACCCGACAGTGAACAGCCCTGTCGGATCCCTCTAAAAACTTTAAAAGGAGCACATAAACCACCGTTAACTTTCAGCACACTCTCAATGTCACCGTACAGAACCTTGATCATGGCAATAAAACCAGGGTTGAACCCAAAGCTCTCCAGGACCTTCCAGAGATACCCGTGTTCAACCTGGTCAAAAGCCTTTTCCTGGTCTAGAAATACGAGACCAGTCTTTAACCCCAATAGTCTGGAGACGTCCAAAACATCACGAATTAAAAAAATGTTGTCAAAGACAGACCTACCGGGTACACAGTACGACTGGTCAAAGTGAACCACCTGCTCCATCACCTTCGCCAGTCTCGAGGCCAATGCTTTCGAGAGCAGTTTACAATCGGAGCACAGCAGAGACACGGGGCGCCAGTTCTTCAGTTCGGACAGGTCCCCCTTTTTCGGCAGCAGCGTCAGCACCGCCCTCCTGCAACTCAAAGGAAGCTTTCCATCGCGTATGCTGCACCTGAGGACCTCCAACACATCCTGGCCGATGACCGACCAGAAAGTCTTGTAGAACTCTACTGGTAGGCCATCAATGCCAGGAGCGCGACCATTCTCCATACCGTGGAGGGCCTCGTGCAGCTCCTCCAAAGAGAGTTCAGCATCCAGCTGCGCCGCTGCCGACTGTGTCAGTCTGGTCATATTCCTGAGGAACCTGTCCTCCACCTCCTGCGTCGCCGTGCACTCACTCTCATACAACTTTGAGAAAAAGCTGACTGTTCGCTTGCGAATGTCAGCAGGATCATTAAGGAGATCCCCTGATTCTGATCGCACAGCGTGCATGTACCGCTTCTGTCCATTTCTACACTCAAGACTAAAGAAGAACTTAGAAGGAGCATCCAGTTCATTCACGCACTGAAAGCGTGAGCGGACCAGCGCCCCCTGTGCTGTTATACCCAGTAAATCAGCCAGAGCAGCCTTCTTTTTGTTTAGAGCTCTAATATGCTCTAAATCTCCTGTGGTCTCCGCAAGACCCTGGAGCCCCACTATTCCAATCTCCAGAGCTTTAAGTGACCTAGCAATGTCCCTCGTGACATTGAGAGTGTACTGTTGACAGAATAATTTAACATTAGCTTTGGCTACGTCCCACCATTGCTGAACAGAGGTAAAATCATTTCTCTTTGCTCTAAAAACACCCCAGAAAAAGGTAAAAGACTCTTTAAAATTGGCATCTTCTAAAAGTGTAGTATTAAAATGCCAGTACGCACTCCGCGGCTTCACTTTAATTTTTGTGATAGTTCCCTGAACCATAGAGTGGTCAGAGATTCCTACCGGGGCAATAAAACACTGTGTAAAAAGAGATCGTTGGTGTCTAAAACAATAAAAGCGGTCCAGCCTGGCCAGCGAGAGCATGTTATCTTTACTGTGGGCCCATGTGTACTGTCTTTGTTCATCATGGAAACTTCTCCAGACATCACACAACTCATGGGCCTCCAGCATCTCGCAAAGACGCTTCCGTGAAGCCGCGTGAGGTTCGCCATGATTCCGGTCTGTTCTGTGTGCTGTACAGTTAAAATCTCCACCCAAGACTAAAAACTCTGTGGAATCACAACTTGTTAAAAGAGAGCTCAGTGCGTCTAAAAACAGTAACCTCTCAGCCCCTAGTGTTGGAGCATAGACGCAGATAAAAACAAAAGTGTGTTCTTCAAAGACAGCCCTCACTTTTAAAAGTCGCCCCTTTAAAACTTCCTCCACTGTATAAGAGACCGGAATAAAAGACTGAGAAAAGGAGTGCCACCCCACCGCTAAGGGATGAGTTGTGGCTTAGAACAGCGAGCCCACTCCACTCCTTCGCCCACTCAGCAGCATTTTCCACATCACTGTGGGTTTCCTGCACAAAGACAACATCGATACGTTTGTGTTTAACCAGCTCATAAAACTTTGCCCTTTTCTCACAGTCCCTTGCCCCATTAATATTTAAGGTGGCAATTTGAAAACCTTCCATTAAAAAAGGTAAAAAAGAGGGGACAAAAACAACCAGAGAGAAAAGTCCGTTCAGGAGTCGTCTTCACACTGCACTTTGTTCAGTTTGGTCAGTAACTTTTTTAGTCTAAACGTCTCCTGCTCCGTAAAAACCCCCTCCCTCCTCAAGTGTTTGACGTCCCGTATGAACTGTACACTGTCTGGGAAATGTTCCTCCACCCTCACACCCTTCTGTCCTTTAGTAACTCGTAAAAACTTTCTAATTTCTTCAACAGTGTACAGTTGAGGCCTGTTCTCTT
>NC_089805.1:12276868-12296868 GCF_029633855.1 Hoplias malabaricus | reverse complement strand
ACACACCACACTCCTCACAGACAGTCACCCGGACATGATATTATAAATACATACTATATACTAACATTATTAGCATGAGCTCTGCGCCTAGAACCCAAAACTACACAGTTTCTTATTAACCGGAAGTGATGAACTGTTGCTATGACAATGCACATCACACCAAACTGCTGTCCACACTATGTAGTGCGGTGTTGTATGGCCTCCCACCAATGTCAAAACTAGAGGGCGCAAAAACACCAGTTGGAAAATATAACACTGTTTTAATATTTCACGCGTGTAAATGTCCCTCTCACATGCGCAAATGTTTATTATTAATTCACCAGTTTTTTTCACAGAGCAGGTGTGATGTGGTGGTGGACCATTCTCAGCGCTGCAGTGACACTGATGTGGTGGTGGTGTGTTAGTGTGTGTTGTGCTGGTGCGAGTGGATCAGACACATCAGTGCTGCTGGAGTTTTTAAACCCTGTGTCCACTCACTGTCCACTCTGTGAGACACTCCTCCCTCGTTGGTCCACCTTGTAGATGTAAAGTCAGAGACAGCAGGTTGTCGTGTGTGTCTGATTACAGCTGCTTGTTAACCCTTCTGCTGTTTCACGCCACAAACAAAGCTGGAGTTCTGGTGCAATTTGCTTCATTCAGAATAAACTCTGACTTCCCTAACGCTGTTGCCTTTTGAAGTTAATCCAGCGTTCTTCGATGCTGGTGCTGGTGTGAGACGCCAGAGCTCGGGAGGCGGAATGGGAATGAGCGCGTGATTATGAATAATGCAGATATTTTCACAACACGCCACGGAGGGAGGGAAGAGAGAAAAGAAGAGGCCTTAAAAGCTAAAAAAGAATTTGTGAATAGAATATATTACACACCAGATATGGCAATGCAAACTGGGGGTTTGTGGGGGCAGGGAGGATTTTTGTGGGGGGTTGGGGGCTGTCACTATGCTGTCACCTCCTCTGCCAGAATAAATCCATCAAACGCTGGAATAAACCGGGCCGCCGCTGATTTGCATGACTACAGTGAAATAAGCTTGGCTCACTGCGGAGACAAATCCCAGACTTCTACAAATACAAGTGCGGCGCTGATCCACTAGGCTCCACCATCTGAGCGGGAGGGGTGAGTGAGACACTATGAGCTCAGGTGAGATGCTGTGAGCTCAGGTGAGACACAGCTTAAGCGAGATGCTGTGAGCTTAGGTGAGATCCTGTGAGTTCAGGTGAGACACTGAGCTTAGACGAGATGCTGTGAGCTTAGGCAAGATACTGTGAGCTCAGGTGGGATGCTGTGAGCTCAGGCAAGGCGCTGTGAGACGCTGTAAGTGAGACTCTCTGTCTTTCTATGGGGGTAAAGTTTTGTGTCCATGAAATGAGGAGACCTCCATTGTGTGTGTGTTTGTGTGTGTGTGTGTGTGTGTGTGTGTATACAGTATGGTGCTGCAGATGTGTTCAGTCCCTCAGTGCGAATGTTTCCACTGGGACAAAGACAGCTGTGGTGAAGCATCAGGAGCATTAACGAGCCTCATCTCACACACATACACACACACACACACACACACACACACACTGACGTAAGAAGGCAGGTGAACTGGAAGCTGTTTTGTGGTCTGTTTATTTTACAGTCACCAGATGAGCCGATACATCGTTTACAAAAGGAAATAAACTGATATTTGTTCGTCCAAAATTATCATACAATTCTTCTCCGTTACAAGACTTTGTACAGGATGAAACACAGGGTCGAGTGTGTGATCACATCGTCACAGAGACCACGGGGGTCCGGGTACTACCCCCCCAAATAGACCAGACATTTATACCCAATAAATATGAACGCTTTCTGAGCCAGGCTTAGGCTTCGTGGATGATCAGAGCACACTGTAACACAATGAGGCTGTACTCTGTGAAATCAGCTCAAATCAATTAATTAATTAATTAATATCTTTAATATTTCTTCTCCTCGGATTGTGGTGTGTATTTTAAGATTATTTCTATATTTAATACACAATGTTTTCAAAATATTTCACTGCATTTATAGAATATTCGGATTGTTATCCGAAAAAATTATTAAACATCAAGCCTTATGTTGTTTTCTTCACTGATTATTCTTCACTTTATGAAACAGCCAGTTCACTGACACCTAGTGGCCTGGATGTACCAGGGATTTTATATTTAAACCTATTTTAAACATGAAGGAAGACCCACTCTGGGGAGCATAAACTGATTCCGTCAGAGACGATAAAGTAACTTGATATTTTATGTCCTGTGAGCTACACTTTACAAAAAATAATGTCAAAAATAATAAATAGTCAGTTTTATAAACATTGTTGACTACATTATGATGGTGAAAATGATTGACTGCACCTTTATCTCACAGTGCTATTACAGCACCCTCAGAGTGAGAAATATTACAGATATCCACTCGATTTAAGGTGATTTCATTTTGTAAAACATCATTCTTTGCAGGGTGCGATAGGAATGGATTATCATCGTCATTTCAGATATATTGTGCATCTCACACATGCGCACACACACACACACACACACACACACACACAGACATGTAAAGCTTGACACAGAAGCAAACACAGGGCCAAGGACCACAGAGAGACATAAAGAAGGAGAATGAAAAAAGGGAAGGAAGATAGGGCTCATTGTCCTGGATGGAGGAGAAAACGAGAGCAAGAGACACAGGGGAGAGAGAGAGACAGAGAGAGAGAGGGAGAGAGGTGGCTATCTGATCCGAGAGATGTAGAGAGGCACTTGACATTTGGCCTGTTTCAAACAGATTTTGCCCTGGGAAGCTATTCTCTCTCTCTCTCTCTCTGTCTCTCTCTCTATCTCTCTCTCTCTCTCTGTCTCTCTCTCTCTCTCTTTCTTAGAGCTCATTTTTTCCCTCACAGCAAACCTCATTGCTCTCCTTTTCAACTCGTTCACTTTCCAATCCGCCTCTCTCTGTCAGTCTATCGATCAATCTCCACACCGCTCCACTCATCTCTCTTTTTCTCTCTCTTTCTTTCTTTTTCCTCCTCCACCCTTTTTCTCCATCTTTCAGAATGGGACTCCAGATGGGATCGAGGACCAGAAAAATAACACAGTTACAACACATCAGTAAGAAAAAATGAGTAACACTTTACTGAAGGTCATCAGTCGTAAGGCGACAGGACACTGACACGAGCTCTTCACCACCACTGACATTAGTCTACATTCATTCATTCATTCATTCATCTTCTGTCACCACTTCACCCTGACAGCCTACCCAGAATCACTGGGAGCAGGGCAGGGACGTGCCCTGGATACATTCACCCAGTCACTCACACACTCACTCACTCACTCACTTACACCTGTGGACAGTTTCACACACTCACCTAGTCACTCACTCACACATCCACCTGTGGACAGTTTCACACCCTCAGCCAGTCATGTACTCACACACCCACCTGTGGACAGTTTCACACACTCACCCAGTCACTCACACTCACTCAGTCACTCACACGCTCACTCACTCACTCACACACTCACCCTGTCACTCACTCACTCAGACCTGTGGACAGTTTAACACACTCACCCAGTCACTCACTCACTGGGTTATGTTAGTGGTTATGAAGGGCTCAGGTAGGCGTTCCAGTAGATGAGACAGTAGATGTACTGTACATCTCTCTGTGTCACCTTCGGGTGCTCCGGAGCAGGTTCACATCAGATCCTCACAGCAATGTTCCAGCATCTGTAAACCATTCCCATGAGAGTAGAGTATGCTATTGCGGAAGAAAAGAGAACCAGAAGAAAACATATGGATACGCATCTCACTTTTCCACCAATGAGTAACCAGTTCAGTTCCTGTTCCAGAACAGGTTCTTAAACCAGAAAAGAACAGTGGGTTCTTCAGCAGGAACCATGACGACTGTCTGTGGCGTCCGTGGGTGAGTGGAGATAATGAAGCTCCAGAAAGAGCTCAGAGGCTGAAATAAAGCGTGATGGAGGAGTGGAGCTGAACATGGTCATTTACAGAGTGTTATAGAAATAAATAAAAGGAAATAAAACAGGAACCTGCTCCGTCTGTGTGTGTTTCTGTGTGTGTACTCTCTGTTCTAAGTGTTCTCTTACCATTCTGTTTTCTCTGTTCTCACTGTTTTCTCTCTGTTCTCTTTTCTCTCTATTCTCACTGTTTTCTCTCTGTCCTCACCATTCTGTTTTCAATGTTCTCTCTCTGTTCTCTGTTCTCACCCTTCTCTCTGTATTCACTGTTCTCTCTCTTTCTCACTGTATTCTCTCTGTTCTCTTTTCTCTCTATTCTCACTGTTCTCTCTATTTTCACAGTTTTTATTGTTCTCTCTTCTCACTGTTCTCATTATCTGTTTATCTCTTTTATAGGGCCATGGAAGGCTGATCATAGACGGTCCCACAGTAGGAGGTCTTGCCTTTGAGGCCTGGGCCGTGGTGGTACCCGTTGCATTTGAGTTATGGTTGAGGGAATCTGGTACTGGCTCTGGAGCTGAATTCAGACACAGCGACACTGGAACCCACACCCCGCCAGTTCACTGGAGAGAACCAAGCTTCCAAGAATTAGGAACAGAACTGGTTCCATGACCTTTTGGTGGAAAAGCGCCAACAGTGAACACAGGGAGGTCGCACTGATCAGAGCCAACGTTGTGTTGTATGAGTTTCACAGATGAAAATACGGAACGAGTAAAAACAGATCTTGGCTCTCAGTGGGCACTTAATCACAGCTATCCCACCTTGTCCCTCGCTGTAATCACAGGAAGAAGAGGATGTGATAGGAGTGAAGTCTGAGGACGGGAGAGAGCCCCACGTTTCGGATCTGCTGATTGTGCTAATCAGCGTCCAATTCACTAGTGTAAACTCCAGAGGAAGCGGTCCTCTGAAGCGAGCCGCTAGCTAGCGCCCAAATTACTTTATTACACTGATACAACATTAAGTCATTACAGTGCTATTCCCCAAATTCCTGCTCTTGTATTAAATTAGGATTGATAGTGCACAGCTAATGAGGGCTAACGAGGCTTCGGGATTGATAAATCAGCATTGATTATCTAAAGTAACACTGCATAGTCTAATGATAATGCAATATGCTAATGTAGCAGAAGCTTCTGAGCTTCTCCCAGCTTTGGCTGTGGCCTGTTCGGCCGAGAGAGAGAGAGAGAGAGAGAGAGAGAGAGAGAGAGAGAGAGAGAGAGAGAGAGAGAGCTAGCGAGCTCAGGAAGCATGCTAGCCTCGGATCGTTCCTTATCTCATTACAGGGAAAAGCTACATAAATCCACACAGCGGGAGAACAGGAGAAAGGACCACTGTGGGAATATTTGCATTCTCTCTCTCTCTAGCTCTACCTCTACCTCTCTCTCACCCTCTCTCTCTCTCTTTCTCCCCCATGCTTTTCATCCCCCCATTTACAGCAGAGTGACTTTAATCATCACTTTAGCCAAAACACATTAAACTGGCGTGTCTGGGAACAGGAGGGTGAAAAATAAATAAATAAATAAATAGTGCGCCCTTCATGCCACGTTCGATTTGCCGAAGTGATGCATAGCTGGTGCATTACTTTGGAGATTAAACAGGATATGCTGAATATCAATAGAGTGAGTCTGATGGATGACTGTCCTAGCTCCACAACAAAGGGACGTCCAGTGGATCTCTGTGGACGCACACTGCTGATCCACATGAGACATGCACTCACGCTCGCACACTCCTCACCGACACATACACAACACCGCCTGACAGCACGGATATTTACTTCCACCCTGTAGTCAAGTTATAACAAAAAAAACAACACTGAACGCTTTTTGTTTTTTTGTTCTGGAAGGATAACAGAGTCGTTTGCATACATTAAACCCAGGCCAGAGGACCAGAGGACAATATGACCCCCCATTCCTACACACACACACACACACACACACACACACACACACACACAGGTTGAGGGTGACCGTTACTGCATCTGAATGAATGGAGATGGATGTAAAGTGCTTGAGAGCCTTTTTGACCAGGAGGAGATGATGAAGGGTGATGGATAGAGAATGAAAGAAGCAAAGGGAAGGACGGAGAGGAAAGGACAGCACTGGGTTTCCAAAGGGACGCCATTACACTAAACCACAGCAGAGAAACACAAAGAGAGGGACAGAGGGAGGAAAATACTTCCAAAAATGACTGCACCGACACCATCACCACTGTACGTCCTTAAAAACATTATTTTTTCTTGTCCCGTGTCCCTGTCTGAAAGGAATTCACAGTCACGTCAGTCCCGACCTGATCAGCTCCGACCCTCGCAAGGCTCATGTGAGTGAAGTCTACTAGTCCTCCTTCTCTTTCTCAGCCAGGCACCCAGCTCTGGCTGTTGTGTGACTGTGGAGGTCCAGGGAACACCCCCATGCCCATTCCCAAACCTATGCCCATGCCTACACCTTGCGAAAGTGACCCATCGTAGTTGTAGTCCATTCCCTCCGTTGAGCCCATGAAGTCGTTGAGGAGGATGGACTCTACGTCACAGTCCAGGCCGCTCTGATGGACTTCCATCTCCATCTCCGACTGCTGGAGTCGACTTGATGTCGTCTGGTGGTGGCCGGGTTGGTGGTAACCCGAATTCTGCGAAGAGTGGAGGTGATGGTAGTATCCTTGCCAGGTTTCCGTCATTCCTTGCAGGCTGTAGGTTTGGTGTCGAGGTTGTGGAGCCGAAGCCAGGTGACAGGGATCTTGGGGGACGTCCAAGACGCTGGCGGGATTAGGGGGCAGCGAAGTGGATGGGAGGTGGGCACGAGAGCCGAAAAGGCTGGACGTTTTGTGGTTGTAAGGTTGCAGCAGGTCGCTGTTCATTCTGGGAGAGAGGGACGAGCCTTGCCTGTGTTGCAAGTGGCTGTGCAAGTGGCTGGCATTGGGGCTGGGCTCAAGCTTGTGCTCGAAGTCATGTGCCGGGTGGTGCTTGGTGCCATGGTTGTAGTCCAAGCTTGGGTGGTGCTTGTTGGAACTGTGGTTGTGATGGAGGCTTGGGTTCTGCTCATGGTCGCTGTGAAGGCCTTGATTAGGATTGGGATTGGGGTTGGGATTCTGGTTGTGATTGTGATTATGAGCTCGAGAGTTGGCTGACGTCTGGGGCATCAAGGAATGTGATGTCCCGCCTTGGCCCACCACCACCTCCTTTCCGCAGTACTGCGGCCCTCCGGCTAAGAGGCTCTCCAGAGCATTGTTCTCCGAATAAGCCCTTAGGGAATGCTGGAAGCTGGTTGGCTTATTTTCCTGGATGGTCTGCATAGGGCCATGGTGCCTTAGCATTGCCATGGAAGGCTGACCATAGACAGTCCCACAGTAGGAGGTCTCGCCTTTGGGGCCTGGGCCATAGTGGTACCCATTGCATTTGAGTTGTGGTTGAGGGAATCCTTCTTCCAAGCTGATGGCTCCAGCAAGATCTGCCAGCTGTGGGAGCTCTACAGAAGTTCCTCCAGTTCCCAAAGCTGGAGATCTGGTACTGCTCGGACTTGGATAGAGATGAGGAGAAGCTGAACAAGACAGCCCTCCCTCCTCTGGCTCATCTGGCTCAGTTTCAGCCATAATTGGAGACAGACAGCCACTCAGTGTAGACGCAGAAGAGCTGGTTCTGGAATGAAGATCCGTCCATGCCTCAAACTCCTCACTCCCTACCCCTATTCCCCCTTTCCCAGCTGGGCTTCCATGCTCCGGAGATTCCTGGATCCCAGCCCCGGCCCTGGCCCCAAGTCCTCGGCCCATTCCCACGGCTCTCTTCCGGCTGATCCGACCTCGGCTCTTCAGGTACTTTGTACCGTTGTCCATGGAAGCAGCTCGCCGTCTCGGACCCTTGCCCATCTTCCCTCCTTCTGGGTTCAGCATCCACCAGGAGCTCTTTCCTGTTCCCTCGTTCTGCACTCGGATAAACCTAGTGTGCAGGGACAGGTTGTGTCGAATAGAGTTCTGTGAAGACGACAAGAACAAAAACAGATTGTTAAACGCTGCTGAAAAACAGATATTTTATTATCTCAGTAGTTTCTCCTGGAGAAAAAGGCCAGATAGAAAGACAATGGAGATATTATTTCTTCAGGTATTTCTCAGAAAGAGTTTTAGCTACAAATACTTCTGTGTCTAGAAAAATACATATCTCTGTACTTTTTCCTTAAAATCTCAGTCTTTTCTTCTTAATATCTCAGTAGTTTCTCCTGAAGAAACATGAGATCTGATGGAAAGACAACAGAGATATTGGCTGCTCAGGTAGTTCTCAGAAAGAGATGTATCTACAAACGTCTCTGTAGTTTCTTCTTAGACTTTATTCATTAATATCTCTGTAGTTTCTCCTAGACAACATTGAGGTCAGATGGAGAGATAGTGGAGACTGTAGATTGTCTCTCCAGCTCCCAGAGACTGGGAATATCTCATGTCTCCTCTTGGGTTTGAGTGGAGATCTCAGTGGTGTCTGATGCTGGACCCTGTGCTGAGTAATTGGGCAGCAGATTATCATTCAGAACGAATGTGAGATGTGGTGAAACCCGGCAGGGTCTGAGATGCAGCAAAATGCAGAGAGTGATCGATTCTCTCTCTCTTTCTCTCTCTCTCTCTTTCACTCGCTCTCTCCCTCCCTCTCCCTGCCTCACACCAACACACATCAAACCGTCGCCAAGGTTACGTGAATGAATCACACGTGGCAACATGATCGCAGACGGCGCTATCGATCGCAGGCCTTCAATAGTAGGGGAAGCCAGTGAAAAAGAAAGAGAGAGAGAGAGAGAGAGAGAGAGAGAGAGAAAAGGAGGGGGGAAATAGAGAGATAGATATAGACTGAAGGTGTGAGCAAGAAAAAAGAGAGGTTTAGGGAGATAGACGAGAGAGAGAGAGAGAGAGAGAGAGAGAGAGAGAGAGAGAGAGAGAGAGAAAGGAGGGTGGAAATAGAGCGATAGATATAGACTGAAGGTGTGAGCAAGAAAAAAGAGAGGTTTAGGGAGATAGACGAGAGAGAGAGAGAGAGAGAGAGAGAGAGAGAGAGAGAGAGAGGGAGACTGGAAAAAGAAAAACATTTAGCGAGATAGAAAAGAGGAGAGAGAGGAAGAAGAAGAAGAAGAGAGACAGAGAGAGAGAGTGAGAGAGAGAGAGAGAGAGAGAGAGAGAGAGACTGGAAAAAAGAAAAACATTTAGTGAGATAGAAGAGAGGAGAGAGAGAGAGGAAGAAGAGAGACAGAGAGAGAGAGAGGGAAAAAAGAAGAGAGAAAATGAGGTGGAGAGAGTTAGAGATAGGAGTGAGCAAGACAGAGAGAAGAAAATAAAAAGGGAGAGGTTTAAGGAGATAGAAGAGAGAGAGAGTGAGAGAGAGAGCAAGGAAAGTGGTGAGGGGAAAGGTTGAGAGAATATGCAAAATGACAGAGCCTCAGACCCAGAGGATGGACCACCACTGTGAGAGTGTTTATTTTTCCACATATCCACCACATTTAGACCAAACTGAATTGATGAGGACATCACAGGCCCCTGACCACCACCTTATGAATAACATCTTAACAGCCTCATAACTGCTCACCAGTCTCTCTGCATTATTAATGTCCACGGTTCATGACACTGCAGAAGTGGACATCACTATTACTTTGCTCTTAACACCCTGCATCCTGAAAAATTTGTGGGTAACCACGAGTCACCTCAGTGAGAAACATCCTTTAAAAACAGCTGGACATTTAAACAGCTGGACACCACATTTTTTATGTTTATTTTATTAAACTAATTATTAGTTTATTCAGTTTACATTGATGTAGGAGGGGACCTTTTCTCCCCCTTCTCTACAAGGGAACACTGTCTTGCTTTGGTCAAAACCCCACAAGCCCCACAGCAGTGTTCTCCCCCTGTCTAAACAGCCCTGTTCAGAACAGCCCACCAACCCACACACTCTGAAACAAGACCACAGTCAGTTTTCTGTGTGCTGCCTAAGTCCAAAACACAGATAAAACGAGCCATTCTGATTCTGCTCCGCTTCTGACATCAAGTGCAGAGACTTTAGAATGGCCCCGCCCCCTCGTCTGAGTCTGTCCAATCACATCACTGGACCCGCTGGACTGGACTGAGAACGCGAAGACGAGGTTAAACGCAGCAAAACAGACACAACGAGCACCAAGAAATAAGAGCACAAAAATGAGAACAAAGAGGAAAGACAACCGAGCAAAAATGAAAAATGGCTAAAAACCAGAGCTTCTGCTCCTTGCTCCTCACTGCTGTGCGCTCGGGGTCGGGGTAAACAGCGAGCGGCTCATTATCATTTAAAGGAACAGGTGCTGAAAGCAAGCATTTTCTATCTATTGTTACACTTATATAGCGCCTTTCTAGATAGCCAAGGACGCTTTACAATTCACACTGCTCAGAATGCTCAATCCACACACTGGCGAGAAGCGGCAGCCAAACGCGCACAGCGTACTCTCGACCAGGAACGACCGTCCACCCGGAGGACTGCATCGCGCTAGGGTTTCACCCAGGATAGAGTGCCAATCCATATCTGGGCACACTCACATTCACACTCATACAGCAGGACAGTTATTAGACAGAAGCCAATTCACCTACCCTCCATGTTTTTTTTTTTTGGACTGTGGGAGGAAAGCGGAGACCCCGGAGGCAGACACGGGGAGAACATGGAGACTCCACCCAGATGGGACTTGAACCCAAGATCCCAGCGCTGGGAGGCGAACGTGCTAACCACTAAGCCACCGTGCCGCCTGCTCAACTGTACCGTTCTGAATAACGTCTGTGGGGCTCGTAGGGTTTTGACCCCCAACCTGTGTTCTTCGGTGTGTGGGGGGAGGGGGTGTGTGTCTTCAATGGGGTAGTTAATAAAGTATATTAGAATTCAGGGTAAAAACAAAAACCTAATCACACTGTATTAAAACCATAACCCGGTTAATGAGAGGCAGAACGGTGTGAGGGTGTGGTTCACTGAGAGAGGACTGAGATGCATTTTCCAGAGTTAATAAGAACACAGAATCCAGACTGAGATTATTGCATAATGAGGGTTTTAATCTCAGAGGAAATCAAGCGTGAGATTTGCGGAGAACAGTCGGAGCAAACCCCCAACGAGCCGAGAGAAATGTCTCAGTCTGGGGTCACCTTGGAGTAAACAATGTGGCAGAGAACAAGGGCTGCGTCCAAAAGTTTGCAGACACTTTTCGTCCAACACTAAGCGCCCCAGGAGTGTGTTCCTATTTTGACTGCAATAACAGCCTCCACTCTTCTGGGAAGGGCTTCACTCTAGAAGCTGGAACATAGCTGTGAGGATCTGATGGCATCCTGCCACATTAACATCAACGAGGACAGAGATCACTAACCCTGCCCAGTCCAGCACATTCCGTCTGAGGCACACTGCACTGCTCTAAACTCCAATGCTGGGGGGGGGCTATGCCTTAGACTCATGTGCAGCTGCTTCAGAAAACCCACTCTCACCCCATACTTGTCCTTAAAGATTACACACACTGCTTTAAGCAACTCTAGGTAAGATTTGGTATTTTGCTCCTGGGCTCCGGCTACAGCTGCAGTGTGTGATTCACTTTTACAGCACTGTCCTGAGGAGTTAGCGTAGTTACACAGTGCAGTTTCTGCAGTGCTGAGCCTGGAGTGGCAAGAGCAGAGTCTCTATTGCCCAGTTACAGCTGAGTGGAGCATCACAGTGATTTTGAAGCTGTAACTTGAAGGTAAAAATAAGACCTAAAGTTGCTTTAAAACAAATGAGTGGTGATGGTGTTATGTAGTCTTTTAATTAAAAATTGTTTGTTGTTAAATGTATTTATGTTTATTAAAAGCATTTGAAAGTCATGATTAGAATCAGAAACCCTTTATTGGCCATGGTGCTCCATATTCAGTCACCCAGAGAAAACCCACGCAGACACAGGGAGAACACACCACACTCGTCACAGACAGTCACCCAGAGGAAACCCACGCAGACACAGGGAGAACACACCACACTCGTCACAGACAGTCACCCAGAGGAAACCCACGCAGACACAGGGAGAACACACCACGCTCCTCACAGACAGTCACCCGGAGGAAACCCACACAGACAAATCGAGAACATACCACACTCCTCACAGACAGTCACCCAGAGGAAACCCATGCAGACACAGGGAGAACACATCACACTCTTCACAGACAGTCACCCGGAGGAAACCCATGCAGACACAGGGAGAACACACCGCACTCCTCACAGACAGTCACCCAGAGGAAACCCACACAGACACAGGGAGAACACACCTCACTCCTCACAGACAGTCACCCGGAGGAAACCCACAAAGACACGGGGAGAACACACCACACTCCTCAAAGACAGTCACCCGGAGGAAACCCATGCAGACACAGGGAGAACACACCGCACTCCTCACAGACAGTCACCCCGAGGAAACCCACAAAAACACAGGGAGAACACACCACACTCCTCACAGACAGTCACCTGGAGGAAACCCATGCAGACACAGGGAGAATACACCGCACTCCTCACAGACAGTCACCCGGAGGAAACCCATGCAGAAACAGGGAGAACACACCACACTTCTCACAGACAGTCACCCAGAGAAACCCACGCAGACACAGGGAGAACACACCGCACTCCTCACAGACAGTCACCCGGAGGAAACCCATGCAGACACAGGGAGAACACACCGCACTCCTCACAGACAGTCACCCGGAGGAAACCCACAAAGACACAGGGAGAACACACCACACTTCTCACAGACAGTCACCCAGAGAAAACCCACGCAGACACAGGGAGAACACACCGCACTCCTCACAGACAGTCACCCGGAGGAAACCCACAAAGACACAGGGAGAACACACCACACTTCTCACAGACAGTCACCCAGAGAAAACCCACGCAGACACAGGGAGAACACACCGCACTCCTCACAGACAGTCACCCGGAGGAAACCCACGCAGACACAGGGAGAACACACCGCACTCCTCACAGACAGTCACCCGGAGGAAACCCACAAAGACACAGGGAGAACACACCACACTTCTCACAGACAGTCACCCAGAGAAAACCCACGCAGACACAGGGAGAACACACCGCACTCCTCACAGACAGTCACCCGAAGGAAACCCACACTGACACAGGGAGAACACACCGCACTCCTCACAGTCACCCGGAGGAAACCCACGCAGACACAGGGAGAACACACCGCACGCCTCACAGACAGTCACCCGGAGGAAACCCACACAGACACAGGGAGAACACACTACACTCCTCACAGACCCAATCCGTGCAGTTAAACACACATTTACACACAGACACACACACACTAGTGAACACTAGGGGGCAGTGAGCAGTTCCCAGAGTGGTGGGTTCCCAGGGAGCTGTTGGGGTTTAAGTTCCTTGCTCAAGGGCATCTTCAGTCATGACCTGACGGCTCTGGGGATCGAACCAGCAACCTTCCAGTTACATGCTCAGTTCCTCACCACCAGGACACAGCTGCCCCAAGTCTGTCTTTGTCTCTCTCTCTCTTTCCAACTATCTATAACTTTCTCTCCCCCCTCCCCCCCACTCTCTCTCTCCTTTACCCATTTTCTTTAAACTCTCTCTGTATCTCGCTACTGTTTGCACTCTCTCACTGTCTAACTTTCCACCTACCTCTCCTCTCTCAGTTATTCTCTTGCCCCTTCTACCCCCTCTCCCCTATTTCTCTCTCTGTACTCCCTCTCTCCAGGGACCAAACAGACAGTAGAGCCCAGCAAAGTAGGTACTATGCAATGGTGTGTTAGTGTGTGTTGTGCTAGTGCGAGTGGACAGTCCACCAACCAAAAACATCCAGCCAACAGCGTCCTGTGTCACTGATGAAGACCTGATCAGAAAGATCGAGAAAATGAATGAGTGAGCTATGAACTTCATCCCTGGATGTCATAAAACAGGCACGAGTCTGATTACAAAATGGTGACAACCCCGGCGCGTGTCAGACGATGGGGTAACCATGACGACCACGCTAAACGGTAAGGGGGGGGGGGGGGGCGAGAAAAGAGGGAAAAGAGGTGGGTGAGGATTGCAAGGCGGGAAAAAAAAGCAGAGGCAGATGCCGTTTGATGCTGCAGGTAACTCCAAACACTCTTTCATCTGCGACTGTCAGACGACTCACACCGACTCACGAGGGAGCGTCAATCATCCGCCGTCACGGCGCCGCAGGAGCCGTCTCTGAGGACGGGTGATTAGCAAGTCAAGTATAAGCCCCTCTCTCTCTCTCCTTCTCTCTCTCTCTCTCTCTGACTACCTCCACCCTGCTACAGCATCGTCAAAAAAAAAAGAGAGAGAGACAGAGAAACGCCCGCCAAAATACCACACAACATGAGTCGACAAATGAGCTTGTTGTTCAAACCCTCGAAAACCATCACAGCGTTCCTCAGATGTGATTAGACTCCAACCCGGAGACAAGCCACAGATCGGTGACATCTCAGACATGACTGCCCTCAGCTCCACCCTCTAATGCTGCAGGAGAGTGATGGATGGAATATTTCCATCTTAAAAAGAGCACAGGATGCTCCTCTCATCCAAGTCTCAAACACAGCCGTCTGCAGAGTCTCTCAAACCCCACACTGATGTTTTGGGGTTCCTAGGGTTTCCACCTTTCCTGGAAACTTGGAAATCCTGGAAATGTAGCCTTTCAGTAGCTGCCAGAGACATACACCCCACTCCACCTTCTTCTCCACGTGGGTCTAAACCTCACGAGCCCCACAGCAGTGTTCTCCCCCTGTGTAAACAGCCCTGTTCAGAACGCCCGCTTTCAGCACCTGTTCCTTTAATTGATAATGAGCCGCTCGCTGTTCCCCCTGACCCCAAGCGCACAGCAGTGAGGAGCAAAGAGCAGAAGCTCTGTTTTTTTGCAGTTTTCGCTTGGTTCTCTTTCTTCTCCGTTCTTGTTTTCTCCGTTTTTACTCAGTGCTCTTATTTCTATATATTAGAACCCCCAGCAATAATGCGTTAATGCATTTAAAAAGGTTGTCCCTTTTAAAATTTCCCTTTGTGGGCTGGTACGGGTGGACGTTGTCGGTTGTAGACGCTGAACTGTGTAGTCTGGCATTGGTCCGTCTCACTGTGGCTTGTGGTGAGACTCGGGAAATAACTGTGTCTCCACATTTGACCCAAACACCTTGTGGGTCTTGTCTGAGTCAGCGACTGGACGGCCCTCCCTCTCTCTGTCTCTCTCTCTCCCTCTCTCTCTCTCTCACACACACGCACACACACACACACACACACACACACACACTCAGTGAAATCCCCAGGCCTGAACTGACTCATGCCGAGTTCATTAAAGTCCAGCTGGCCTCAAATGAAGGCCGTAGGTGTTAATTCAGAGCTGGCGATTTTACGCCTTCACCCCCTTATCCTCAGGAAACACATACTCGCCTCCTGACCACACACACGTCCATCCAGCCAGAGAAATCTGGCAATCAGGCTTAATCCCACTCCAGCCAGGGTAATCCCGGAAAATCAGAGGCTAATCCTGGTTAAATCTGTCCGCTCCTCACCTGGGTGTCACCCCTGGAAGTGAGTGGAGCCGCCGGGGATTGGACGGATCATACACCGGCCAAGCAGGAGGTGACCAGAGAGAGAGAGGATTGGACAGAGCTATTACACAGCGAATCAAAAGCAGGCTTTACACACTATCAGACCCTGCAAATGGAATTAAGGTGGAGTAAAGCACTCTGAGCTCTTAAGGTGGAGGACATGACTCTTTAAAATATTGTGTACCATCATTTTTTTTCCTTTAAATTCTCCAGCTGAGTGACGGTGGTGAATAAAACTGTACAGCAACGGTCCGTGTACGAGCTTCGTACGCTTCATCAGTTCGTTTTTCTGTTTTGTATCTACCATTAATTTAAAACAGACTATTCATTTTTTAATTTTTCTATCTCTGTTTAAGTAAAACATAACCAAATACACGGACCTCCCCCTCAGAACACTCTTAACGTATTTAATATTACGGAAAAAAAGAAACTCCACTTCATTTTTAAGTGTGTTTCTTTAACTGTGAACCAGGGAAGAGGAGCTACCAATAGAAAATAATTTTCTTTAAAGAAAATGTGGCACGATGCCGCAGCAGGTAGTGTCTCGGAGGTTGTGGGTTCGAGTCCCGCTCCGGGTGACTGTCTGTGAGGAGTGCGGTGTGTTCTCCCTGTGTCTCCGTGGGTTTCCTCCGGGTGACTGTCTGTGAGGAGTGCGGTGTGTTCTCCCTGTGTCTCCGTGGGTTTCCTCCGGGTGACTGTCTGTGAGAAGTGTGGTGTGTTCTCCCTGTGTCTGCGTGGGTTTCCTCCAGGTGACTGTCTGTGAGGAGTGTGGTGTGTTCTCCCTCTGTCTGCGTGGGTTTCCTCTAGGTGACTGTCTGTGAGGAGTGTGGTGTGTTCTCCCTGTGTCTGCATGGATTTCCTCCAGGTGACTGTCTGTGAGGAGTGTGGTGTGTTCTCCCTCTGTCTGCGTGGGTTTCCTCTAGGTGACTGTCTGTGAGGAGTGTGGTGTGTTCTCCCTGTGTCTGCATGGATTTCCTCCGGGTGCTTCGGTTTCCACGCTCCAAAAACACATGTTGGTAGGTGGATTGGAGACTCAAAAGTGTCCGTAGCTGTGAGTGAATGTGTGAGTGTGTGTGTTGTCCTGTGAAGGACTGGTGCCACCTCCAGGGTGTATTCCCGCCTTGCGCCCAATGATTGCAGGTAGGCTCTGGACCCACCGCTGCCCTGAACTGAATAAGGGTTACTGACAATGAATGAATGAATGAATGAATAATAATCTATAGCAGGGGTCTTCAAACTACGGCCTGCTGCTTTCATTTGCCCCTTTAACTACAACAGCATAGAGCCTGTGGTCTGTCCGAGGGCATAGAGCTGGGTAGAGACGTTATGGACATGTCTCTACAACAGTCCAGCGACTACTGACCTGTCCTTCGCAGTCATTTCAGTCGAAAATAACAACACAGTGCTCCGTCAGCATCTGGTCCATGGTTCAAATGGTTAATATCAGGTTCTCTGCTCCGAGTCCCGCCTCCTGAACCCTCAGCACTGACAGGAGTGGCTTTACCGTTTCTGGCTGTGGCTGTGAGGAGACACAGTGCTGTAAACAAACGGCTGAGTGAGAGATGCCGACCACATCGCGTCTGGTATCGATTAAGAGACAGTGGCCCCAGATGCGATGGTGTGTTAGGGGCGAGTTCAATCCAGATTCAACATCTGCGCTTTTCAGGGAGAACTTTTCCCTGTGCGCTCACACACACTTGTGCCATAAAAACCAGCATAGACGCCCAAGAGGATCGACCCGCCGTCCCGTACTCCACAGTGATTCACATTTTCAGAATATTATAACTTTAAAAAAATAAGAACTTCAAAATATTTATGACGTGGTATAGTTTTTTCCCAGATGTTTCCTCCTCAGGCTGCAGTCCAGCTCCTGAAAGACTGGAAAACAGAGCTGGCCCTTTGATTAAAAAGTTTGAGGACCCATGTTCTATAGCAACAAGCCCCTCAAAACATCCTCGTTTTGGTTTAGCTGCACATATGAGGACCAGGGGGTGGCAGATCCACCACAGCGGACACTGACAGGTCTGTTTTGTCTCTAATGTGAGGACAGAAGGGACGATGCAGGATGCGAGGCTCTTACTGAAGCCTTCTTGGTTTATCCACGTTCTCTAAACGTGTGGCTGGACTTCAGTTGTGTTTCTACTGTAGCTTCTGTCACAAAATAAAAAATACCATTGTGCATTTCATACATTAGGAGCGCTCTAATATACGGGGACTTCTCCTCAGAGCCCCAGGTTTTTAGATTCTGTGCAGCGTCCCAATTTCCCAAAGCATTCAGGGGATGGTTCTGCACACAGAGAGAGAGAGAGAGAGAGAGAGAGAGAGAGAGAGAGAGAGAGAGAGAGAGAGAGACGACCATTATTTATTAATCCATTTCACACAGCCAGCAGTCATTATGCATGGCCCCGTCAATGGGCATCTCTCTCCACCACACATTTATTTGATAATAAGCACAAGTGGGCTCAGAGATAAAAGAGCTGACTGTTCAGTTCACTGAAAGATAGAGAGAGAGAGAGAAAGAGAGAGAGAGAGAGAGAGAGAGAGGGTAAAATAGAGGGAATATGTTTGTGTGTGTGTGTGTGTGTGTGTGTGATGAAGAGAGACAGACAGGGTGTGTGACAGACAGAGATAGAGAGCTGAAGAGAGAGAGAGAGACAGTGAGAGAGAGAGAAAGAGCCAGTGAGAGAGAGAAAGAGAGTGAGAGAGAGACAATGAAAGAAAGAGAGAGACAGTGAGAGCTGTGTGTATGAAAAGGGAGATGATCGATGGAAATTAGTCAACACTAAAGATGCTCTTCCTGTGTGATGTCACAGCAGCATGTGTCTGTTTGGGGGCGGAGTGTTTGTGTGTCTTTGAGGGGGTGATTTGGAGTGTGGTGATGGTTGCAGTGAGGTGGAGGCTGGAGGAAATGTGAGAGCAGAGAAAACTCAACACAACACACTGGAGACGTTTCTTAATTCCACTCACACATTACCTCAAGTCTGATGTGGTGGTGGATCATTCTCAGCGATGCAGTGACACTGACGTGGTGGCAGTGTGTTAGTGTGTGCTGTGCTGGTGCGAGTGGATCAGACACAGCAGTGCTGCTGGAGTTTTTAAACCCCTCAATGTCTGCACTGAAAACAGTCCACCGACCAAAAACATCCAGCCAACATCATCCTGTGTCACTGATGAAGGACTAGAGGACGACCGACACACACTGTGCAGCAACAAATGAGCTACTGTCTCTGACTTTACATCTACAAGGTGGACCAACAAGGGAACAGTGTTTCACAGAGTGGACAGTGAGTGGACACAGGGTTTTAAAACTCCAGCAGCACTGCTGTGTCTGATCCATTCGCACCAGCACAACACACTAACACACCACCACAGTGGACAGATCAAGCCAGGCTCTGCCCCATCAAAGAGAGGGACACAGAGAGGATTCCAGAGATGGACAGAGGAGGGATGAGTGAGGGAGATGTTTATAAATAGCTCGGACCAGATTAAGGAGCAGGTAATCTGAACCCCCCCCCCCCCCCACACACACACACACACACACTTCACCCCCACCCCCACACACATGCCTACAAGACCCTGAGGGCACCACAGCCAATGCTCTCACGCACAGCATTCAATAAACACTCTCGCTCAAAACTCGCACTCAGAAGCCAACAAATGACGGCAAATACTCACTCAAAGCTATCACTCAAAACACTCTCAAACTCTCACTAAAAACACTCCCAAACTCTCGCTAAAAACACTCCCAAACTCTCACTAAAAACACTCCCAAACTATCACTAAAAACACTCCCAAACTATCACTAAAAACACTCCCAAACTATCACTAAAAACAAACTCAAACTATTGCTAAAAACACTCTCAAACTGTCACATTTAAAACTATTTCAAACTCTTGCTCAAAACACTCAAATCTCTCACTCAAAATACTCTCAAACGCTCGCTGAAATCACTCTCAAACTATTGCTAAAACAAACTCAAACTATCGCAAAAACACTCTCAAACTGTCACATTTAAAACTATTTCAAACTCTCGCTCAAAACACTCTCAAATCTCTTGCTGAAAACCCTCTCACACTCTCACTCTAAAATCTCTCTCTCAAAACTCCTGCTCAGAAAGTTTATTCAAATCTCAGAGCTCAGAGCTCAGAGCGGCAGGACCCTCGTGTCTCCTCCGAGAGAATGAACGAGAAAGAGAGAGACACCAGTTTGTCCTCATCACAAAGTCGTCCTCTGTCTTCGGCAGAGCAAGTTTCAATTAATTAGCGACTCATTAATTAAGTCACGCTTGGTTTGTTTCAGTCGGAGGGCGGGGAGCGCGCTGATCGCTTTAATCAAGAGCGCAGACGAGGAGCAGCTGCACATGATTGTTAATTAAAGCAGGACTTAGATTAATGCTTTAAAACCAAGCAATGTCCAGAGATGGCAGCGAAGGACAAAGGCTGGTGTAGAAGAGTTTCCCCTTTTTCATTTGTGTGTGTGTGTGTGTGTGTGTGTGTG
>NC_089805.1:12261868-12271868 GCF_029633855.1 Hoplias malabaricus | reverse complement strand
ACCGCTCCACCTTAAAAGATACAGTCGCTTCTTACTCACACACACCGCTCCACCTTAAAAGATACAGTCGCTTCTTACTCACACACACCGCTCCACCTTAAAAGATACATTCGCTTCTTACTCACACACACCGCTCCACCTTAAAAGACGCGTAGTTTCAGAATGTAAACAAGCAGAGAGAACTGTAATTGCCCACAATCGCAGACGTTCCTTTTAACACATGACTGCGGGCCCCAATGATGTCACTTTAGTCACGTACCCCTCTGCGTGTCTGATTTAACTATGAACAATAGAGATTACACACTTTTGACTCCCCAACAGCGTCCCCATCAGGCCAACCGCACCCACAGCATCTGTCACAACATCCAGCTGCACTCTCGCTCCAGATCCACATCTGTCTGTGTCCATCCTTCAATCGGGAGAAGAACAGCTTAACACTGTGGGTCTGAAAGGATGTGGAGAGAGAGGGAGCAAGAGACAGAGAGAGAGAGAGAGACAGAGACAGAGAGAGAGAGAGAGAGAGAGAGAGAGAGAGAGACAGAGAGAGAGAGAGAGAGAGAGAGAGAGATAGAGAGAGAGAGTACAGCTTCAGGCACTGCCTCTCTGGATATATGTTCATGTGCATGTAAGCTTCTTCGTGTGTGTGTGTGTTTCTGGCTGAGTGGCTCTGTCAGTGAGCATCACTCAGCTGAATCACAGTGGAGCTCATCATTAACACACACACACACACACACACACACACAAAGCGAGAGAGAGAGAGATAGAGAGAGAGAGTGAGAGGTGTGTGGGGGTTATTCAGGGCTATGTGTGGTCTGTCTGAGTCAGTGGGCTGAATACTAAACACAGTGTGGCCCGCATCCTGACCCATTTTCATCAACACACACACACACACACTAAGGCCTTGTCATCTACAAATAATGACCAACACAATATTTCCAAAAGTTTGAGGACATTCCTGACAGTGAGTGAACTCCTGGGAAGGGCTTTACACCAAATGCTGGAACATTGCTATGAGGATCTGATGGCATTCAGCCTGACAAACCTTAGTGTTCAGGAACTGATGTTGGAACCATTCCTTCTTGTCTCAAAGTTTCCAGTGCTGAAGGGTTCATAGTCCTCTGGCTGATGCTCTTATTACAACAAAAACAATGTTTTAATGAATTAAATCTTTAATAAAAACTACAGAGGGAGGATGGAGTGATTTAGGAATAAATCTCTGTGTTTCTCTCATGCGCCTCGGTATTTTGCTATGTATCTTTAAGAGTTGCGATTGCCCCCTACTGGACTGGGGTGAAAAGGCAGCTGTTTTTGTATTTGTCTGGACAGGGATATTTTCATAAATGGAGGGAGGAATATTTCAGTGTTCAGAAAAATTCGGATCTGTGCTGACGAGGCCTGACACACCCCCAACACAACACCAGTGCATGATCCCCCACTGAAATCACAATCTACCTGCTCCATGGGGGTCCTGAGTGTGGAGCAACTGTGTGAGAGAGGGCTAACAAAGTATACAGAGCAACAGGTGGACTACACTCTGTAAATATAGAACTACAACGTGCAATTTACAATGTTATGGCTGTGTTGTTTGCAGCAGTGTGTACTGTATGAGAAGAAGTTGAAGCATTTTGTGTGTGTGTGTGTGTGTGTGTGTAATTGAGGTGGTATCAGAGTGAGATGTGCTCTGCCGTGATAATGAGCCTCGTCTGAATTATTAACTAGAGCTGCATCCCCTGGACGTACAGTCCCTTCGGGCAGACACACACACACACACACACACACACACACACACACACACACACACACACACACAGGCTCTGTATGTGCCTTAAATCCTCCCATGATGCATTGCAACAACTACAGCATCACAACACACCATACACTCTCCTTTTCTATGAGTTTATCTCCACAACAAGGACTTCACAGCCACCGGAAATGTCCTTATCACCTGTTAATGTAACTTTTAAAAAGGTGTACATTTGTCTTTGTCTATTAGAACATGTATAAAGTATAAACCGTGTATTATTAGTTTTAAAAAACGTATTCGTAAGTTAGTAGACACCTCTTAGAGTTATGAAAACATAGGATGATTTATATTTATTTCCACTACTGCTCCTCCACCAGGTGAATCAGGTCCTGGTTCTGGTTCTGGAAGCGGGTTCTTGTTTAGTGGCTGTTCTCTCGTGGTTCAGAGCGAGCCGAGTAGGGAGTAAACCGTGGCGTGTAAACCTTGCAGAGCGCTGATTGTCCAGAGAGAGTCATCACTCCACGCCACACAACGCAGACGTCCAGCACCAACTCTCCATCTGTAAACTCTCCAGCTGCAGCAGAGATCTTGTTTGTTTTTATCTGACTCATGACGGCAGCTCGTAAAATTACGCTGTGGTCTTTTGAAGAGGTCCAAACGTTCCTTGGATCAGTGGCCGACGAAAGTGTCCAGCGAGAGCTGGACGCTGCAACAAGGAAGGAACAAACTCTACTGATCTGTCTGAACTGATGACAGAGCTGTGTTCAGTCCCAAAAAACAACAACACATCAATACACCATGAGTAAACATCACTTAACGTTACCGTCGCTGTTGTTGTGGTTTCCAAAGCCCACCGTTCCCCTTAGAGACGGGGTTAGAGACGACACCCAATACATTTCGGGGGGGGGAGCTGTGGGAGTGGGAAACCAACCAGGGACCAATCAGAGAAACCCAGTAGCGTTCAGTAGAGTAGGGACCACGCAGTGGAAAAGCACCAAAAGTGGAGCAGCTGCCCATGAGCTAAGGCCATGCCTAATGCAAGCTGTGGACTAGAGGTGTATAAAGCCATGCTGCACCGTGTTCTCTGAAGATACAGAGCTCCTGCCAATAACCCTGGGGTGATCTTGGATCCAGAGCCAGCACCTGACTTTGATAATGTTCATGTGGCTGAATGCCATCAAAATCCTTCATTTCTTGACAAAGGGTTAAAAGTGCAGGCTCACTGCAGGTTTATGAGTATAATAAATAATATAGCACATGTAATAACCATGTAATAACATTAGAATAGTGTATAGACAAAGCTAACTCTACTCTAGTAAAGGTTTGGAGTGTGATATTCTTCAGCAGAAGATCCAGAATAGTTCTGCCCTCCTCTATTTCCATCTCTCTGTTGTTAATTGGACACAAGTGCAGCTGTAGCCCTCAGGCTGAAAGGGTCCAGGCTGCGTTCCTCAGTTCAGAAGCTCTAGATTCATCCAGTACACACACACACACATGCACACACACACACTCAGGGAGACAGGGCTGCTGGCTCCACCATTCTCTCACTCAGGAATTTCCGTCTTCACGTCTTCCTCAGCAGAAACTGTCCTCTTCACTCGTTGGGTTCCTCCTCTGTAAAGGATCACCTCTGAGGGATGACTCCCATCATTAACAACAGCATGGTGCAGTTTAAATAAACCCAGGGAACACAGTTCCACCGTTTCACAGGTCAATGCTGAGTGGCTGTATTAGGCATGGAGTTCTTACTCATGTACAGCTGCTCCAGAAGAGAGAGAGAGAGAGAGAGAGAGAGAGAGAGAGAGCTCTCGCTTTCATTTGTACTTTCTTCTTTACCTTTCCTCTGTTTCCATCTTTACAGATTGGAAGTGCTTCTACTCTCTCTCTCTCTCTCTCTCTCTCTCTCTCTGTGTGTGTGTGTGTGTGTGTGTGTGCGTGGAGGGGTGGTGTATAAAATCAATAAGTAATTTCAATCAATCAATCCATCTATTCACTGTCACTCTTTCACTATAATTTTAACCTTATCTCTCTCACACTCCCCTCTCTCTTTCTCTCCATCCTCTCTCTCTCTCTCTCTCTCTCTCTCTCTCTCCTCCATTCTCTTTCTCTCCCTATCTCTTTATTTCACTCTTTCAAACACACTCTCACTCTCTTCCTCCCTATCTCTCTCCTTCACTCTATCTTCTCTCTCTCTCCTTCACTCTCTCTACCGTTCTCTTCTTCACTCTTTCTCTCCCTCTCTCTCAAACTCTCTCTCTCTCTCTCTCTCTCTCTCTCTCTCTCTCTCTCTCACACACACACACACACACACACACACACACACATATCAACATCTCCAACATATTCACAGATTGCACACACTCCTGTAAAAGCTCGTAACTCCTTCAGGGACACGTGTGTGTAATTGAATCGAGGGGAGGAAGTGCTGCGGAGGAAACAGGATTAAATCAGGAACAGAATTAATACAGAGATACGTCTTAATATTGTCGGGATAATTCCTGGACGTTACACACGGATCCGGATAGAGTTCACACACCAGTGAACACTGCAGACTCTGCACAGCTTCCACAACATCAGACTCCAACTACAACTGTACCCCATCACAATCAGAGCACTCTCAGAATTAAAGGTACGGTACAGGAACATTACTGTCACTAAAGCTACAAAGAGTGCAGTGTGTCTTTAAAGGTACAGCAGTGGTGTTAGAGTCCAGTTGTGTTCCCTAAAGGTTCATTACATTCTCTTCTCCAGAAGGAGAGGGAGATCTCTGTAATCTTTCATTATACAACTGTAGAGAATAAAAGAACACAATAAAAGTCCTGGAGATGAAACGGGATGAATGACATCAACACAACATCTACAGTTAATATAGAGTAAGGTACAGTTCTGTTCCCTAATTAAAGGTACTGTATATGATCCACCACATAGAGTTTAAAGAGAATATACTGACACCTGTGGGTTTCTTTCACGACAAGAACTGAGAAACGGGGAAGTGGGATTAACACAGATTGTGAATGTAGTTAAAGGTGATGTCCACAATTTTAATCTAAACCCTGTGTGCAAAGCTCTGAGTGTGTCTCCTCTCCATGTGCTGCTCTGTAGTCAGTTTGCTCTGGAAACCGCTGTAATGTGTTTACGAAGCCCCAGTGTCTGTAAATGGGTAAAAAACAAAGTGTCTGGGTCCGGTGCTAGGCTTTCTCTCTCTCTGCTCACGGCAGAGAAACGCCATCTGGAGGTTTTTAGACAACGGAGAGACTCCAAACGCTGAAAAGCACCAACCAAGATGAGGATGTTGCTCTATTCGTGCTCCATAGGGGGGTAACACTGACTTATTTTTGCTGTTACAGTTACATTACTTAAGGTGGAACTGACTCTGCATGAAAGTAAACACATTGCGAGAGGGCTACAAAACTAAACAGCTCGAGTTACACATGGATTTCTATTGGAATTCAAACTGTGAATAAACACTTACAGACAATTTACACTTCTTACTGACACACAGTGCTTCTGAGACACTCTGTGGTCACATCAAACACATCATAATTTTGAAACACCGCCCTCAATTTCAGATACGGCTTACCAAAAGTGTCTTCCTATGGCATCACTTAAAGAACCCATCGTAGCACCTTTATTTTGAAAAGTGTATTTGTTCAGTAACTGTAGCAGTAAAGGATGTACTGACACGACAGCACAGCAAGGGAACACTTGGCTTTACATCACTTTAACTGGTGTCCCTCCATTAGCAGCTCTACAAACCCTGCCTGGTGTTACTCTCGCACAGCTCTCGTGTGTGTGTGTGTGTGTGTGTGTGTGTTGTCCAGTCCCCTGGTCTGACCCACAGACACACTGAGGCTATAATCTGTGTTTCTGGGAACAGTGTATTAATAGTTTTGGGTCGATGCTGCAGGCGGCGGTCGTGAGACACAGGGTTTACACCACGGCTCTCAGACAGGATTACACCATCACTCCTAATAGTCTCTCTCTCTTTCTCTCTCTCTCTCTCTCTCTCTCTCTCTCTCACTCACTCACACACACACACACACACAAACACACACACACACACACAAAAGAATGTGGGGAGGAGGCGAGAGAAAGAGTGAGACAGAGGAAGACAGACAGAAAAAGGAAGACAAGAAAGAAGTATAAGGAGAGAGAGAGAGAGAGAGAGAGAGAGAGAAACACAAAAAAGAAAAAAGAGTGAAAGAGAGAAACTGAGAAGGGAGAGAGAAAATAAGAGAAGACAATAAAAAAGGAGAGAAGAGGAGACAAGGGATGAGAAAAGAGAGAAGAGGAGAGAATAGAAAAGAGAGAAGAGAACAGAAGAGAAAAGAAAAGAGAGAGACAAGGAGAGAAAAGAGAACAGAAGAGAAGAGAAAAGAGAGAGAAGAGGAAAGAAGAGAAATAGAGAGAGATGTGAAGAGAAGGGAAAAGAGAGAAAAGAGAACAGAAGAGCAGAGAAAAGAGAGACAAGGAGAGAAAAGAGAACAGAAGAGAAGAGAAAAGAAGAGAAATAGAGAGAGATGTGAAGAGAAGGGAAAAGAGATAAAAGAGAAGATAAGAAAGAGAAAAGAAGAGAACAAAGAAAATAGAGAAGAGAAAAGAGAAAGAAGAGAAGTGAAAGAGAAGAGAAGAGAAGAGAAAAGAAGACAAGAAAAGATAAAATAGAGAAGAGAATGTGTGTCTGGACAAATTTACAGAATGTTTAAGTGTGTGTGTGTGTGTGTGTGTGTGTGTGTGTGTGTGTGTGTGTGTGTGTGAATTAAAAGCACATTAAAGAGCCAATGCCAACTGTTCCGGGGCCAACATGTGGGAGCGTGCAGAGCCTGTTTTCCACTGCTTTATTTGATTGAATCAACTTGTTGTTTCTCTCTCTCTCTACCAATCAGAGCCCTCCGCACTCTGCAAAGCCTCATGGGAACAAGTGAGTGACACCCAGCTGTATGTCTCTGGCTGCACAAACAAGTCCTGGGAAATTAATCCAGACTTAAATCCAGTTTAGCGCCATGAGCTTAGGATTAGTTAGGCCCCGCCCCCTCGTCTTGTTCTGATAAATGTCCACTTTAATGATATCAACATCACACAAAGAGCAAAGGGTTCTTTCAAAAACAATAAACACACAAAATAACAACATGAGATTAAAGGGCCCATACCCTAGGTTTCTACTGCATTTTATTCTAATAACCTTTATTCTTTCATCATTTCTTCTAAAATGAATCCTATTTATTGAGGGTTTTTTCTTGTAAACAGCTTCTGCTCTTCTGACAAGGCTTTATCTCAGAAGTCAGAACATTGCTGTGAGGATTCCATGGCATTTGGCCTTTACAGGGCATTAGAGAGGGAAGGTTCTAATGTTCTGGATCACAAATACTACTCTACCTCAGCCACTCCGGAGAACACAACTCTACAGTCTGGTGCTTGGGGGCTCTACACTCCTCTAGCCCACACTTGGCATTGGGCATGTGACCCTAGGATCATATGCAGCTACTCCATACACACTTAGAGGCTTAGAATTAAACAGACGGTTACTGTTACTGTCCCTGTGACTACACTTATTTACTATGTAAATAAACTCTTTTTTTCTTTCTCAATATCTTTCTCTTTCAGTCCCCCTTTCTCTCTCTCTCTCTCTCTCTCATTGAGAGTATGTAAATTTTAAAAGTGAAACACACATTCACCCCTTCACTCAGTCATCCAGGCAAACCAGCAAAGAGCAAACACACATTCACCCCTTCACTCAGTCATTCAGGCAAACCGGCACAGAGCAAACACACATTCACCCCTTCACTCAGTCATCCAGGCAAATCAGCAGAGAGCAAACACACAGCATTCATCCAGTCAAAAAGAGGAAACACACAGCTCCTCACTGACCGTCTGAGCATCCCACGAACATTCACTCAGTCACTCAGCCTTTCATTCATTCAGTCATCTGGTCAAACCAGTCAAGGACAAACTTACACCTCCTCACTGACTCTGAGCATCCCACAAATAGTCACTCATTCACCCA
Organism: Hoplias malabaricus; assembly: GCF_029633855.1. Classification (NCBI taxonomy): domain Eukaryota; kingdom Metazoa; phylum Chordata; class Actinopteri; order Characiformes; family Erythrinidae; genus Hoplias; species Hoplias malabaricus. The sequence goes on along the minus strand of NC_089805.1, from coordinate 12,264,120 downwards.
ATCATTCAGAACATTGCATATTCATACATTAATTCGTTTATTTATTCAGTCATTCATTCTCTCATTACATTGTTCGTTCTTTCATTTTTCTCATTCTCTCTCTCCCCCCTCCAGTTCATTGTTGTCTATCTATCTATCTATCTATCTATCTACATATCTATCATTGTCCCACTCCATTGTTTCTGTACCTGCTTCTCCTTTGTTTAGTTTGTCTCTCTTTCTCTTTTCCTCCTTCTTCCCCTGCCTCTCTTTCTGTCTCTACCCTTTATTTATTTCTCTCTCTCTCTCTCTCTCTCTCTCTCTCTCTCTCTCTCTCTCTCTGTCTCTCTCTCTCTCTCTCTCTCTCTCTCTCTCTGTGTGTGTGTGTGTGTGTTTCCAGATCAGACACTACGTCTCGTGGCCTTACTGACTTGGACGGCCTTGTGTGTCCCCCGGGTGACCCAGCACACACACACACACACCTCGCTGCTTATAAGCCACTACAGGAAACAGCAAAACGTCATCATGTGTTTGGTTTGCCCTTCATTACGACACACACACACACACACACACACACACACAATAACAGATCGCTTTTCTGTTGTTTCCCTTCCACATGCTGCAAGCAAGGAACTCACTGACCGCACCCCCTCCCTAACACACACACATACACACACACTTGTATGAATGCTTTGTAGGAACTTTACATAGACATCCATAATTACCACTACCCCAAAACACACCTACACACGTATGACATTGTGGGGACTAGACCTTAGTCCACCAAGAAAGGCAGGTCCCCACAACGCCAGTGTGTAAACAGACTGTAGTCCCCACAGTGTGATATAAACCTCATACACACACACACACATGTCCCTGTGAACAGTCAGTGGAGGACACAATAACGGAAACAACCACAACACACTGTTACTGAGGTTCCACGGCAAATAAATAAGAATGTTCTTGATAATGTTGTCCTTGACAATTGTTCTATGGAGAACCATGGGTTCTGGGCAGAATCATCTGTGTGTTAAATGGTTCTTGGCCTGTTGGCATGGTTCCTCAGATAGAGAGTGTGTTGTGTATAGAGGTACACAGCACCAGTAACGGGTTCTACTATCATAACAATAGCAGAACCTTTTGGTTGTTCATAGAACCATTATCAAAAAGGTTCTGTGCATAGAACCGTATACAGCCTGCTCTCCAGGACCTAAAGTTCTAAACAGAACCACTTTCTTTAATCAAGGACTCTTGATCGATCTGTCTATCCATCCATCCTCTCACCCAGAGAACCAGGCTCTCTGAGTTTCTCCGAGCGTTCATGGTTCTGTACAGAGCCACTGTGTTCACCAAAGTAAATAAATGTGCTATTTCTTCACATGGAAAGAACCCATTAAGGATCATTTTTAAGGTGGAAGATGAAGTCCCCAGTCCCTCCTTTGGCTGTAGAACCCCTGCCCAGCCTTTAGAGAACCACAGTCTGAATCACTATTATCCAAAACATGAATCAAATAACAATCGTTTAAAGGTGGAATATGAGCTCATTGCCTTGGAATAACCCCTCTGGAATCATTTTAAGGTGGTACAGAAACACCCTGGGGTCTTGCCTTTGCTGCAGGAGCCTTGGAGAAAATTCTTGCTTTGTCTTGCCCCTAGAACCATATTTCTACATCTGTCATGTTTATCCTTTACTAGAGAACAGCTAAAGAACCATGTTTTAGAATAAATGCTTCAACAATCATTTTTAAGGTGGTCTACGAACCCTATTCTTTACTTTGCTAAAGAAGAAGCCTTGAAGACCTTGATAGAACATTTTATGAATAATTTAATGTGGTACACAAACTCCTGGAGAACTTTTGGAGAGATGTGCCTTGCCTTAGAACCAATGGGGAGAACAACTGAAGAACCCTATTTTAGAGTAAAGTCTGCAACAATCATTTTTAAGGTGGTCTAGGAACACCCATCCATGTCTTTAAGAAAGTAGAAGCTTTACATACCTAGAAAGAACCGATTAAGGAACATTTTTAAGGTGGTACATGAACTCCCCAACGTTTGGAGAGACCTTAGGACCATATTTAAGGTGGTAAATCAGACTGCAATTTCTATGGCGAACACCTGAAGTGCCGTATTTTAGAACGAAGCATGCAACAATCATTTTTAAGGTGGTTCTCACCTTTGCTGAACCCTTGGAGAAAAATGCCCTGCCATATTTAAGGTGGTACATCAGCCTGCTGTTTACTAGAGAACACCTGAAGGACCATAACAGTGCAACA
>NC_089805.1:12254368-12259368 GCF_029633855.1 Hoplias malabaricus | reverse complement strand
TTTCACAGTGTGTGGGTTGGTGGGCTCTAGATACACACTTTAATGTGAACAAGCCCTGGAGAAGGGATTTCTAAAGCAGAGGGATCCTGTGGATACTTTTGAAGACAGTAGATTCGTTGATGCGAGAGGATGTGTGGCCTTTGCGTGATGCGTCCTCTGTTAACTGCGATGTGGCTGATGATGTGTGTGTATTTAACATGTAATAAACACAAACACATACAACGATCCTCTGATCAAACACAACAAGGCTCAGCTCTGATCACTGATGAGTTGGTGTCAGTCTGTGCCTGTGTGTTAATAGTAGTTTAACATATGTTTATTACATGCTTATTAATTACGTTGTGACTGTCTGTGAGGAGTGTGGTGTGTTCTCTCTGTGTCTGTGTGGGTTTCCTTCAGGTGACTGTCTATGAAGAGTGTGGGTTTCCTCCAGGTGACTGTCTGTGAGGAGTGTGGTGTGTTCTCCCTGTGTCTGCGTGGGTTTCCTCTGGGTGACTGTCTGTGAGGAGTGTGGTGTGTTCTCCCAGTGTCTGCGTGGGATTCCTCTGGGTGACTGTCTGTGAGGAGTGCGGTGTGTTCTCCCTGTGTCTGCGTGGGTTTCCTCCGGGTGACTGTCTGTGAGGAGTGTGGTGTGTTCTCCCTGTGTCTGCGTGGGTTTCCTCTGGGTGACTGTCTGTGAGGAGTGTGGTGTGTTCTCCCTGTGTCTACGTGGGTTTCCTCCAGGTGATGGTCTGTGAGGAGTGTGGTGTGTTCTCCTTGTGTCTGCGTGGGTTTCCTCCGGGTGACTGTCTCTGAGGAGTGTGGTGTGTTCTCTGTGTCTGTGTGGGTTTCCTCCAGGTGACTGTGAGGAGTGTGGTGTGTTCTTTCTGTGTCTACGTGGGTTTCCTCCAGGTGACTGCCTGTGAGGAGTGTGGTGTGTTCTCCCTGTGTCTGCGTGGGTTTACTCCAGGTGACTGTGAGGTGTGTGGTGTGTTCTCCCTGTGTCTGTGTGGGTTTCCTCCGGGTGACTGTCTGTGAGGAGTGTGGTGTGTTCTCCCTGTGTCTCTGTGGGTTTTCTCCGGGTGACTGTCTGTGAGGAGTTTGGTGTGTTCTCCCTGTGTCTGCGTGGGTTTTCTCCGGGTGACTGTCTGTGAGGAGTTTGGTGTGTTCTCCCTGTGTCTGCGTGGGTTTCCTCTGGGTGCTCTGGACACGCATTGGATTGGAGACTCAAAAGTGTCAGTAGGTGTGAGTGTGTGAGTGAATGTGTGAGTGTGTGTCGAGTTACAAGTCGAGTCTGGAGTCTATTTGTATGCGACTTAAAGGAAAACTAGGTTGCTCCTACAGCTCCCCCTATTGTAATTCACTTTTACAGCACTGTACTGAAATAATGGGGCAGAGGAGGGATGGAGGGTGGTTTCCTACCCTCCTCCAAGAATACATAGTGCAGTTTCTGCAGTGCTGAGTGCAGAGTAGCAATGACAGGGGCTCTGTTCCCCCTGTTACAGCTCAGTGGAGCATCACAATGATTTTGAAGCTATAAAATACAACCTTCCTTTAAGTGCGACTCAAGCTCGAGTGTCCATCTCTGGCTCTGAGTCACCTCTCACACTCACTCCACAACCAGCACAGCGCCCCCAACAGGTAGAGGTCTGTCACTCCAGAGAACACAGTTCCACAGCCTGATGCTGGGAGCTTTACACCCCTCATGTAGCTACTTCAAAGCATCCAAATATTGGGAGAAATCTTTTAGTGAAGATTTAGACAGTCTAGCTCCTAGCATCCTAACATCTCTTTCTCATTCTTCATACTCTTCTTTCTCTCTCTCTCTCTCTCTCTCTCTCTCGACCAACTTTTCATATTATTTTCCCTCCCTCTATCTTAATGACTGTTCTTTCTTTCTTCCATTTTGATGTGTGATACATTTCTCTAAGAACCCAGTGCTCCTCTGCCACGCAACGAGTGCCTCCGGCTTTACACCCCTCTCCAAAACTCTTGGCCTCGAGCATGATGATGTTAGTCTCATGTGCAGCTGCTCCCAGCTCCTCTGTAGAGATAATGCACACAGCGGAGGAGCCGTGAAGCAGCTGAACTCTCTGGTTCTGAAGGTCAGTGTGATAGCTAAACCGAGATCTCCAGCGCAGGACGGCTTTGGCTCGTGGGAGACTCTCCCGAGCCAGGCCTCTCCACCAGAACGTGGCTGAAGAAACGAGGCGAGACAGAGGGGTGTGGAGGAGACGGAAAGAGAAAGCGACACATTTTTCCGCAGAGACGAATCGCTGGCTCTCGCCTCGAATGAATGAACGTCACGTTCAATAGGAGCGTGTGTCCTGCCCGCGTGTGACTGGGTGATAAACTGACCCAGAACGGGGGAGACGTGCTGAAAGGGATTGGTCCTCACAGTGAAACGTGGGCGTGGCTTCTGCAATTTCCCTTCCAATCAGCCAATTCCCTCAACTCTGATTGGCTGCCTGTTTGCACGAGTGGGCGTGCGGCCATTTCCACAGTTATAACAACCACAACCCCCCCCCCCCCCCCCCCCCCCATTATTCTCTCTCTCTCTCTCTCTCTCTCTCTCTCTATTTGGTGGAAAATCCCCCAGCGTTGACGTTACAGGCGACTATAGACAGACGGTCGTCAACGGCAACCGAGTCCTCAAACGCTCCGCCGCGGAAAAGGGCTTTCATCCTGATTAAATGCTGCTTTTACGCAACACAAAAAGGAGAGAGCGAGAGAGAGAGAGAGAGAGAGAGTGAATGGAGCTGAGAGTAAGAGGGGAGCATGAGAGGACGAGAAGAGGAGTGACTGGAGCTGACAGAGAGAGAGAGAAACAAGGGAGGAGTGGAGGGATGAATGAAGCCAAGACAGAGAGGAAAAAAAAAAAGAGAGAGAGAGAGAGATGTTGTAAATGAGAACAAACAGGGGTCTAATTCAGAACACATGGTGCTGTGGTTGCGGAGGGACATTTTTAAGCGCCGCAGTGGAGTTGTAGCCGGAGAGAGGAGAGACTCCCAGCGCCACGAACGACAACAGTGTGGGTTTAAAGCTCCAGTCCATTTCCCTCCACGATGAGAGGGAGCCCGGGTCGCCATCACCTCACCCTCTCACCACTACTACACACTCTCACTATCACTACACAATTTCACCATCACTACAACCTTACAACATTGCCCAATTCTCTCACCATCGCCTCACCCTCTCACATCACCCCATCCTTTCACCGTCACCTCACCCTCTCACATCACCCCATCCTTTCACCATCAGCTCATCCTCTCACATCACCCCATCCTCTCACCATCGCCTCACCCTCTCACATCACCCCATCCTCTCACCATCGCCTCACCCTCTCACATCACCCCACCCTCTCACTGTCACTTCACCATCTCATTGCACCCACCCTCTCACCATCACCCCATCCTTTCTCCGTCACCTCACCCTCTCACATCACCCCATCCTTTCACCGTCACCTCACCCCATCCTTTCACCGTCAGCTCATCCTCTCACATCACCCCATCCTCTCACCATCGCCTCACCCTTTCACATCACACCACCCTCTCACCGTCACTTCACCTTCTCATCGTCACCCACCTTCTCACCATCACCCCATCCTTTCACCGTCACCTCACCCTCTCACTGTCACCCCATCCTTTCACCATCACCTCACCCTCTCACATCACCCCCACCCTCTCACTGTCACCTCACCCTCTCACAGTCACCTCACCCTCTCACATCACCCCACACTCTCACTGTCACCCCACCCTCTCACTGTTGCCTCACCCTTTCACATCACCCCTCCCTCTCACTGTCACCTCACCCTCTCACATCACCCCATCCTTTCACCGTCGCCTCACCCTCTCACATCACCCCATCCTTCACTGTTGCTTCACCCTCTCACATCACCCCACTCTCTCACCGTCACCTCACCCTCTCACATCACCCCATCCTTTCACCATTGCCTCACACTCTCACATCACCCCATCCTTTCACTATTGCTTCACATTCTCACATCACCCCACATTCTCACCGTCACCTCACCCTCTCACATCACCCCATACTTTCACTGTCACCTCATCCTCTCACCATCGCCTCACCCTCTCACATCACCCCACCCTCTCACCATCACCCCATCCTTTCACCGTCACCCAATCCCTGTCACCGTCACCCCACCCTTTCACCATTGCCTCACCCCATCCTTTTACCATCACCTCACTCTCTCACTGTCACCCCACCCTCTCACTGTTGACTCACCCTCTCACTGTCACCTCACCCTCTCACATCACCCCATCCTTTCACCGTCGCCTCACCCTCTCACATCACCCCATCCTTTCACCGTCGCCTCACCCTCTCACATCACCCCACCCTCTCACCGTCAACTCACCCTCTCCTCGCCCCCTGCCACTGTTCCACTCTGAGCCATGGGCATCGCAACCTTAGACTCATGTGCAGCTGCTCCAGAGCATCCAATTCTTCACTGAATGCATTTAAAATATAAAGGTTGTCTGGACACGTGGACGTTCTCATTCTCTCAGCCTCTCTCTCTCTCTCTCTCTCTCTCTGTGTCTCATCTGACTTTCATCTTGATTATTTTCCATCCCTTTATCTCTTTAATTAGCTCATTCCCTTTTTCCATCTCCTTCTATTGTTCTTTCTTTTTTCCATTTCAGTCTGTCATTTCTCTGATTAGTTTGCCCCCGCCCCCAAACTCCTCGCCCCATTACAGTAAGTTCTGTGTCCTAGCATCCTCTCTCTCTCTCTCTCTCTCTCTCTCTCTCTCTCTCTCTTTCTCTCTCTCACAGAGAGAGAGAGAAATGGGTGTTCCTCTACAGACAGGAATGTTCTCCTCCACAGAAATGGACCAGCGCCAACCATGTGGCATCACAATGTCACAGAGACAGAGAGACAGAGAGAGAGATAAACATTTAAAAGACCCTTCCAGTGTTAACTCAGTGTTTTTGTCTTCTTAGTGTTCACATGGTGTGTTGTTTAGAAACATGGATCCATGCAGCCAGGATTTTATACCTCAC